>NC_068363.1:54444325-54744325 GCF_020536995.1 Dreissena polymorpha | reverse complement strand
ATTTTCCTGTGCGAAGAATTTATACTGGTATCAAATTCATTGAAATGAAAGTATACATTTCAATAGAGAACAGTGATGTAGACATGTTTACTAAATAAATATAGCTAGTCTGTTTTTTCCCAACTTTGAAGGTCAAAATCACACGTTGTGGTCAAACAAATACGTGTGGAGCGTTCGTTTTTAATTTTCATTTATCAAAGGCCGCTGGCTTGATTGTATCTCAACACCGGATGAAGTAAGTTGGATTTCAGGCCCTGGATTTCCTGGTAACCGATTTATTGGAAAGGCCGAATTTTAATCAATAATCACATCGATTGTGTATTTCTGCGTCAGAATCACATCTTATATAGTTCCAGAAAACAAGTGTTCAACCCTCAACTTACATCCAGAAACCATAGCAACGATTAGACCAGAAGTGAGTCCGTGTATTGACTTCCTGGTGCTGGTACCGGAAATGCGTAAGCATACGACTTCCTCGTAGTTTTTTCATGAAACTTTCCAGAGACGATACGACCATTGTTCCTTTTAGTGCCCAGTGTGAAGCACGTTGTGCACTATACCTCGGTATAATGTCTCTATGACAAGCATAAGACGAGTGAATGGGCTCTAGTTGAGTAGAAGATTGAACCTGTGACCCATCAGTAATCGCGCCAGAGTGTTATCACTTGATCAAGTACCAGCTCACGGCCACACTATATTGCTTTGAAACAGCTTACAACTCCGGCCATGGACAACCATGTATGGGTATTTTGGTTCTATTATAGAAGACAGCGTCTTCCGCCCTAAAAATCCCTAGACAACCACACGTAGCGCCATTGTGCTATTTAAAACGTGGTTTATTTCATTCAATTTTGCTTCATCAAGAACATAATCATGTTAATTACCACACTAATGTTGCGCGTCCATATTAAGGTTTATATTAATTATAAGTTGTGTTCTTATTCCAGATATAACAAACGGTACTGTTTCGTTAAATGTTTTACGGCATATGATTTGGAAAGATCCAAGCGTAAGGCAATAGTAACTAAATTGTGTTTTCTAAAAGGGTCCGTATTCTCGAATGCTCAATGCAAACCAAAAACTGATCCGCAAAATTACAAGTACACAAATAACATTTACATACATTCCCTTCCTCATATCTGACAATATAAACCGTACATAGACTGAATACTAACAGCAACCTGCTAATCAATCAGAGCAAATAAAGACACGATAATTTTGTAAGCAAAATACATTCGCCGTATTGCATTTGAATTAAATAATTAAAAGTAAAACGATAAAGGATTGGCAATCAGCATCAACTGGTTTGCTTATAAAATAGAAGAAATGTGCGCTTACAACAGTTTGTACAAATAAACACTTAATGCATAGAAACAACAATATTTAATTAGTTAAATCATAACAAACACAATTGAAACTCATATCGCTCTAGGACAAAAAGGTTAGATTTTATGAAAGTTTAAGTTTTAATACATTGAACATAAACATTGATGTTGATTAAGGGTCAATGGACATTCGTCTAAATTCTAATCATCACATTTGTCCAAAAGGAATTGACAGTTTTATGATTATATTCGTGTATTATTGCTTGATGTTTTTTCTTGCCTTACGTTAAAAGGCAAAGCAACGAAGATATTAATCTGAGTCTTCAATAATAATTTGAAAATGTTTGTGTCATATATACCAGTAACTTAGACCTACACATTTATTATATTTTCAGTGTAAACACACATCAAATCATCATTTTAAAGAAGGAATTGAATTTAAAATGTATTATATATTTACATCAATATTTAGATAAAATACAAACATTAAACTTTGAACATTTATTATCATTTGCTTTCCATAAGATCATTTTAAATAAGAAAGTGGTATATGTAGGCAACTTATTGTTTAATTTCATTTATCTGCAGAAAATAAAGTGCCTTGATACAACATAAATACGTACAATCAATTTTAACATGAACGATTTAAGGGTTTATGTTACTTATGACAATCAGACAATCAGCCATATATATAAATAACAACACTGCCTGTCTTTAACATCCGTTGAAGGACATCTTTCACTACCTCGTTATGCGTGTCATTTTCTCCTGCAGGATGATATCTTGTCAAATTTCTCTGATAAACTCTTTCAGTCCCATTCTTTTCTTGCACTTTAATGCATGTTTACATTAAAAGTCTATTGTTAATGTCCATCAGATCATCAACAGCACAGCCTTCTACGAGCATCTGTTGTCTCACCTCCATCAGTATCTCTCCCTAAACTCTAAATATCTCCTGCAGGATAGCATCAGACTCATCGACCACTCCGTTATCATCTTCACAATTCAATATTTTCCCCATCTCAAGCCAGAGCATCTCCAGCTCCGTCTTTACTTTGCTGAACCACAACATCGACTCTGGGGATTCGATAACGGCCTGTCGTATCTTTGGCAATCTCAGTATTACCCTGGGACCTTCCGCCATCATATCCGTGATATCTTCTACCCATTTACTTTGCTGCTTGTCTTGTAAACGATTTGCTGCCATAAAAATTTCTCTCCGGAATCATGAAATATGACAGCTGTTTTGTGACAATAGCAGTCCTAAGTTCTCTCATGAAGTCCGTCATGAAGCCATTAAAACAAGCTCCGAGAATGAAATTTGCTCTGTTGGTTACTCTCAGCTTGCCACAATACAATATTGTTCATCACATAAGATGTTATTTCTTTCTTACATGGCCTTAGAAAAAATTTTAAGATCATTTTAAGCAAAACATACACTTCCGCTTGTGTTTCATTAAGGTTGTTCACTAGTTCTGTTTCACCGGTGGTAAAGCAAATCCGCCATTCCATGTGCTTGGATTCACTTCCCTTAAATCCTACCGGTGTTAGATAGGCTCCTTATGATACGACTTTCTGAACTATGGTTGGTAATGGCCAATGTCGGGGTCTGGCAGGCCATCTCTGTAGGATGCTCGGGCAGTGACAATGTAGTGAGGCTACTCTGTCCGTATGAAGTACTCCACCAATTGTATCCGATATTGCCGGCACAGAGCGTTCTTGTTGCACCAATCCTGATGAATGTGTAGTAAAACGTGCAGAACATTCATCTTAAAATAAACTACTACTTAATATAACGCCCCCTTATCCATTATCACACTGAGAATAGTGAATTACATTCCAACGTGTATGCGCTGGTCTCGCTTGTAACAGTATGCAGTGCCCTGGATATACTCGTGTATCCATCCTCAACACATCCATGTCGTCTGGTACGATTAGAAAAGTGATTCCAGTTTCGACACAGATCACATTATTCAGCACGTATAACTAGACCCAGTCACTTTCTAACCGGTAGGTAAGCCCCTCAGCCTTGCTGTCAGCTGTTATTCTAGTTACATCTTTGTGTCGTGCATTCCTCAGCCTATCAAACTCCCTGTATTTCTCGATCCACCAACGTCTGATCTCCTCGCCGTACCCCAGGCGGGTCATTACACTGTAGATCTCCACGGAAACACTTTCGACATAATTCTAAAAACACAATAACACATATGTATATGTTGATAAATAGAGTGTACAGCCTTCAGATATCCCATTTAACTGTAAGTTGACTTATTAAGCAATACCAGAAATAGTACAAATAAACGCATTTGTCTATAAATTTCATATTTTAACATTCAATTACATTATGCGTGTTTATCATAAGGCGATTTAGTTCAAAGAGTATTATGTGTTTTTTTACAAAGTTATATTAGTTCTCAAATAATAACAAATGTTCAAAGTATTATGAATACACACAATTGGTAGTGGGAGAATGAAGACAACACGTAGTTCCTAATTAATAGCTTTAAATCAGCCTAGTAAGATCGAATCAGACTCAAACTTATAAAACCTCCATTAATAAAATGACAGGCATTGTGATACTTGAATTTCTTTCTATAGATAAATCTAATTTAATATCGTATACACATGAGCTCCATCGACATACATCTAATTATTGTGATTCTCGAGGTTTTCGTATTTTCGTGTAGTAAAATAAGTACGAGTTCAGTCCGTTTCTACTATTACAGTCAACATGAATATATTATTAACATTAAATTTGGTAAATATGCATTTAAATGTTATGCTCAGAATATCGAAAATGCATATTTAGTGTGCTCACAATTAAAGTTCTTGGAGTCTGTTCATGAAACAGCATTTAGGGTGTACTGGGGCACAATTAATAGCTTTAACGCGATAATAAGCAGTTAGTTGATTTAAGGCAGTGTCTCGAAACGTCCCTAACTTACCAATAAGTGACCGCTGTACAGCTGCTTAGTCTAGGAATGCGACTAGTCCCTGATTTATTAGTATGTCACGTCTGTACAGAGCGTAACGCTTCAGTCCCTGATATACTTACCAGAGAATGACTAGTGTTTATGTTGCCTTGTAAAATAGCACCTTTACTCCGGCTGCTGTGTCCGGGAACACCGTTTGGTCTATGAAATACCCGAGAGGGACGCTTGTACAGACTGCTGTGTCTGGAAACAGTTTCAGTCCCTGACCTACCCATGACATCGTTGTACAGGCTGATGTGTCTAGGTACACTTTTTTTCCATAACTTACCCTTGAATGACAGCGGTACGGGCTGTTGAGTCCAGGAGCACCCTCAGTCCCTTTCTTACCAATATGAGGCGCTTGCATGGGCTGCCGTGTCTACAAACGCATTTTGGTCCTGTCAAGGCCGAGATCGACGACTGTTTAGGCAACTGTGTCTTAGAACGCATTAAATCCCTGTCTTACCTGAGGGTTATGAATGTACAGGCTGCTATGTCTGGGAAGGTTTTTAGCCCTCCATACCTAGAGTAACGAATGTACAAACTGATACGTCTTAGAACGCTCTCAATTTCTGACTAACCTTAGAGTGACGGATATACAGACTGCTGTGTCTGTGAACGCTTTCAGATTCTGATATGACACGATGGGGTCCTTCTTCTGCTATTTTCTGTCGTCGTCCTGTATGTAAGGAACGTTCTTCATACATTTTAATGTAAACTGATCAGTGATGACAATTTACATTTGACCTCAAAATCTTAATTCAAAACATCAACAACTGAACAATGTATTGCAAACACGCGCACATTAGAGTAGAAATCTCACAGTAACAATCGGACGTAATTTCGTAAGTTTTTCTCTACTTTTGATTTCACCATTATTTAATATCATTTAACAATTGTGTATGCATGGTCGCGATGTTCATTTTACAGTTTTGTTTAATCAGAAACAAACTTAATTTAAAAATCAATTTTAGAAAACATTAACAATGCGTATCCTAACTAATTTGATATGAACATACCGTCAGTGTAATCACTCGATAACTTCGAGCACATGTAATCACTACCCCGATAAGGGCCAATTCGTTTGCAAATAATCGACGTTAAGTGGGCACGTGACCGGCAAAACGGCGTACAAGGTAAACATGAACTACAAAGGAAGTGCAAAAGGTGATGATGATATCGTCAAACTGATAATACATTATATTCACTGATAACAGATATTTACATAATATTAATTTAAAGGGACAGTCAACCAGATTGACGAAAAACGAAAAGTTTTAAAATACCGTATTTTTATAATTCTTAGTTTATATTGATTAAAATATCCCGTCTGGTATATTACATTGCTTGAAAAATGTTGTTAAGTTTTCATATTTTCAGTATATTCGGTAAAATTTAATGAGTATGTCTACCAGGTAACTACCAGTTAACTATAAATAACGCAAGTAGATTGATCATCATCGTCACGTGGTAAACCCAGGAATGCAATTTGCGCATGCGTAGTGAATTGTATATATTTGATATATAAAATGATCAATCTTCTTGCGTTATTTATAGTGTGTATATCGTTATGTCACCTATTTTCGCGATATGGTTAGAATATTGATACCAGTTTCCAATTAGAGGACATAGCTCAGCACGTGTAGCATGTCCTAGCTATTTTCGAACCGTCACGTCAGTCCCTCTGCTTTGCTTCCAGCTTTGTTCCGAATTACTTCAGTCGGTCGTTTATTTTCAAGCCAATCAAACTCCAAGTACATCTCAATCTGCAAACGTTTGATGTCCTTGAAATACCTCGAAGTACAGTACAGATCTCCACGTAAACACTTTCGACATAATTATACACATTCGTATTTAAATTTTATTTTTATTTGAAAAAGTCAGCATACACATTTTCGGAGTTGGTTTGTATGTATAAATATAATTTTATTCAGTTTTTACGTACGATTTAACTATATGTTAAAGTTTTGAATAATACCGCATATAGTACGAGTACGAATTAATGCAGACATCGTTTTGACTATATGTAGATAGTTTTGTGTATTTAAGTACAAATATTAACATAAGTAGCGGTGATAGGCACACATGCATAAAATTGTAATATGGATACGAATTAAACATGTCAGTTACTTTTTATTAATGGACACCTTTCAACATGAAACAAGCTTCATATTGTATTTAATGTCAAATAGCTAACGATGAATTGCCGCGATTAAAAAGAAAAGCAACTCTGTATCTCACTGACGGTAATAAAATACAGGGTTAGTATCGAATACAGCTTAGGTAATATATTAGGCTATCTAGGCTTAAGTTCTCTTAAGCTAGAAAAATGACGAACTCTGACAATCACCTTCTATGTATCAAAAGTTCAGTTTCGATTTTACATTTAGCTCGTTTGACAGAGTGTGGATGCTTATATAGCACTTCGATAATTATCTCTTATGGACAGGACAAGCCCTTTAATGAAAATTTGATTTTAGAAATTAACAGCTGAACCTTTTATAAATACAATTGTTCATAATAATGATTATTGTCAAACCAGTGTACACATGATAAACAAATAATCGGCTTCTGTTGTCAGCGCGTCCTATATATGGCAATCTGATAAGTTATTTTAAAAAAGCTCATGGCAGAAAAAAATCAATTTCAATCAATTAAGGGGGCAGTACACTTGAAATACCAATTCGATCACTACAAAATTAATGTAATGCTCCACCGCATATGTGCATGACCTTGTTGCAACAAAAAGAAGTTCCATCGTGGAGCAGGAATCCTGAATGTTATAAGAGCTTTGGATGGACCACTGATCCCTATTCAAGCTCGGTCTGAAATTTATCAGAATTAAGTGTCGAATAGTACACCCATATTGCATTTTTTTCAAACCTTTCGCTCAATAATTATTATAAAATACTGTATTGTATAGTACGGTAGCGAGAAATGATTAATCTCAAGCTTTTTGTTACTGATTGAAAGAGGAAGAGGCATGTGCCTTTGTTATCATCAATCTCGTGCATTGCAATTATTATAATAGAACATAACAATCAAATTACCTATTTTCCTTTTCTGTGGCGTCCTCTCTTTTTTGCCCGTAAAGTCATGTAAAACTTTTTTTAAATTTAATTGGAAGGCATATAAGCATATTGAATATTATTTATTTCCATTTTTGTAGACAAATGTTGTATTACACTTACTTGGTATGGAAATCACACTGGTAGCTTTCTGACTTTGCTGACACCGAATATCTGCACGTGTCTACAGCTTTCATGTTGTATCAAAATAAAATACTGTAAAAGGATACATAATTATATTGAGCAGTAGATTTTTGAGTTGCAAATATGTTTTATCGGCCAGTTATAAATAATTCTGTGTTGATTGTTTGAAATATTCTGACACTACTTTAAATAGTTTTGCTATGTTATTAAGTAATAACAAATGGTGTTTAAATCCAAACATGTGAACCCGGTTCATTTCTTTCAGCTCATTGTGTCGTTAAGTTTACCACCAAAGTAGAAAAAGAAACCATAAAAAAAGAAAATGTGACATTTCGTTATTTTACAAATATTGACAACACACACTTTGCTGAAAATCTCGCAAACGTTGTGATCAACTAGCCAGACATCAACACATTTGTTTAACACTTTGAAACTGAAATAACAAAAAACCTTGCTACGCATGCAGCAATTAAACAGAAAAAAATCATAGATCGTTCTCCGAAGCCATGGGTTACGGAAAATATACTGAGCTTGAAAAGAAAATGTCCGAAAGCTAAACGAATGTGGAGAAAATACAAACAGCCGGACCATTATGAACTATTCAAACAAGCACATAGTAAATATAGCTTTGAGCTACAGAAAGAAAACTTACAAACACTCAGTGAGAAAGTTACTAATTTCAAAGGCAATTTTTCGTAGAATTGACAGGAACAAAGACAGAAAATCCCATGCCGTGTGGTGAAAACGACAATACATTAGCAGGCCAATTTGCAAGATTCACTGAAAGATTGTCGCAATTTTGATCCCGAATTTAAACGTATACCATCTTTATAATATTTTCAAGAACTGCCTACGGAAGAAGTGGAAACGATAATCAATGAACTAAACACAAAATCCTGTGAACTAGACGTCATACCCACAAATATCCTAAAATAATTTATGCAGGAACTCCAACCATTGATAAAATACTTGGTAAATATTCTCTCACACAAGGTGTATTCCCTTCAAAATGGAAGCAAGCTATATTAAGACCACTTTTAAAGAAGGTAGGACTTTTACTAAATTTTGTTAACTACAGACCTGTAAGTAACCTTTGTTTCCTTTATTGAAAAGGCCGTTCTATGACGACTCAATTTCCATTTAGATGAAAACAATCTTTTACCGAAAAAACAATCCGCATACAGACGTTTTCACTGATATGATTCTGCGTTGTTAAGACAAGTAAATTATATTGTGGACGGTATGGAGAAACAGGAGGTAACGGCGTTGATCGCCGTTGACCTGAGTTCGCCTTCGATACCGTGGAGCATGGCATTTTAACTGATGTGCCCAACAAACAGTATGGGTTATCATCGATTGCACTCAGCTGGATCGACACGTTCTTGCATCCACGACACTGCCGACTCAACATTGTCATCAGAATTGTCATCAGCACGTCCAATGGAATGTAGTGTTCCCCAAGGTAGCTGCCTCAGTCCTTGGCAGTACCTGACATATACCGGGACGATATTTGATGTCATCCCACCTACAATCACAGTCTACGGCTTCGCTGATGGTCATACAGCAAACAAACGTTTTCGACCAACATCAGCGAATTCAGAGTCAAATGATATTCAAGAACTAGTCTAGAGAGCAATGCGCACTTACAATTAACAATTGGATGAATGTAAATTAATTTAAAATGAATACTTCGACATATTATATGCATAGATTTGTAACTTAAATGGCTTATTGTAAAGCCAGTGCAATTTTGTCATATACGGGATGACCCTATACGAGCCGTTCAGGCCATAGTTAACATCAGAGCTTAGAATACATAAGCTCTGACCACTAAATTACACAACAATGGTTATGGGTATAGTTTTTCAAATCGGGTCGCATATATATGCAGTTATACAAATTACCGTAGTTCTCTACGCCTGATCAACGATGGCAACAGTAGTTACATATTTGTATAGGATGCTATGTTTGCGAACAGTTCCTGACTTATTCGCGCGTGACAACTTTAAAGGCTGCTGTATAAGGGTACGCGTTCACTCTCTAACTTTCCCGTAAGTGACGACTGTTCACGCTTTCAGTCTCTGAAATAACCGTGAGTGACGATTGTAAAGGCTGCTGTGTCAAGAAACGCCTTCCTGTGAGTGACGGCTATCATGTGTCTCAAAGCTCTTTCAGTAAATGATTTAATGTATTATGGAGCTTTATAGAGAGGTGCGTATATTAATTGTTAAGTGTCTGTTTTACACGGGACTTGCGACTGCGCAGGCTGCTGTGAACAATTTCGAACTCTCAATTACCAGATATTAATACATGCACAGGCTCACATTCTATTCACATCCAAACTTTTGCACATGACCATCCCCTGTGAAAACCTTTTAGTTGGGTTAAAAGGGTAGAACCAGCTCCTGACCAGACTATAGTGGTTTTAAATAACAAACAACGGTGTTCGTAGGCGACCAGATATGGGGACTTCTGGTGATATTAACGAGTCAGTCTGCCTCCCTAGACAGCCGTTGTATCTTTAAAGTTACTTAAAGATATTAAAAATAACTTCAGAGCATTGACGCCGTTATTTTAAGTCAGTTTTTGTAGAACGAAATTTATCACGTTAAAGTGATATTATGGGCATCTAATAGTTTATAGGAGTCTATCGCAACCGTTGTTTATTTTTGGTGTTTTCACTTCATATACATTTGTATGTGTTAATGCAGCATCAAAATACTAAAACAATGTACCGGAAAAAGAAAAATAATGCATTTGAAAAACAACCGTGCTTTCGTTTGACAACTTATCATGCATGTACGATTTGAACCTAAGTTTAGTGTTAGTGTTGATTCGTTCATATGACACAAAGACACACTTTCGTTGTACGGATCATTTCGGCTTACAAAACTGGGTGGATCGTGTAAGAATATCGAATATAAAATATATTTTTATATACAACTGGTAGCAAGATGAGTTGCAGATAATTGATCAGTAACCACATTTTAACTAACTCTTTTGACCAGTTAATTCTTTTCAGCTCAATTCAACAGTGCAAAATGCCCATAATATCACTTTTATTGATTTATGTAAATGCATTGATTAAATATAAACAATGCATTCAGTACGTATCATTATTGAAAACAATTTATTTATGTTGTTTCAATGTTGTTTACAAAACTAATATAGTCGTTCCCGTGACTTACTTACTCGTTCCCTAGGTTGGTTAATTTGTTTGCACAACTTGATCAGTCGTGGGCTTAGTTGTGGGAACAAGTTACTTAATCGCAGGAAAGAGTACATATGTATGTTGAAGATCTTATCGAAAGCGCTGGGATTATCCCAAACGACCATCTCGATCACAAAACCTCATAGTTGAGTTAATTGGTTAATGCAAGATGAGAAGTCCCTGTATGTATTGCCTGGCGTGAAGCACCGTGTGTACTACACCTCGATTTAATATCTTAATGACAAGGGCAGGACCATGAACCAGCTCCCGACTAAACTATAGTGCTTTTTAAAAGCAAACAACGGTGATCGCAGACAACAAGATATGGGGACTTCTGGTTCTTTATTTCAATTCTGCTGCCCTCGACGACAAGACGGTGTGTAATGCTATTTTAAAAGCGAACGACAGCGTATCGACGCCGTGTTTTTTTCGAATATATTTTTTTAACAAATTTATCAGGCAGACATACTTTTTATTCAGACTAATACTTATACGTACATCGCCTTTATACTAATTCTTCACATTATTTTCTGGCACGTACATAGTTTTAACAAAAAAACAATATATTACAAACAATAGTCATCTTAGAATTCATACACACAATCGGTGACAAGAACACGCAAGTTTTATTCATGCGGTAATGCAATTTATTTTACAGTATTATTAAGAATCCTATTTCTTATAACACAATCTCCTTCGATGTATTTACGTACATTATGAATTTTAGATTTTTCACATGGTCCTAATAACTTGTGGAATTTACAATTAGGGAAATTTATAAAATATACGGCTAATTTTCTTAAATCAGTGCAAGAGTGGCATATATATATCAAATAGTATTCGACTTCTAAATCAAAGTAAATATAACAAAAACAATAACGTTTATTTCGTGGAATGTTTTTTTGGGCATATCTTTGAGTCTGGATTTACAAACGGTGTGCAGACAATCTTAATCTTACAAAACTTAGCGCAGACATCTGGGTAATAAGTCGCAATATTTTAGCTTCAAGAAACTATATACATATCCAATACGGAGTTGTTATTAATTATCATCTTAATGTCCACATAATTGTTTGCCTTCTAATTTTAAGGTAACTAACTATTATTATTGCTCTCAGTCAATGTCAAACGACGACATTGTTACATTCATTTTTGTAGGGACAATTGTTTGCATAGAATCGAAGTAAATTGCCGTAGTAACTAAATAGTATATGCAAAAGAGTCCCAATTCCTGAATTCATATAACTAAAGCTTATGCAGAGAACCAAACGCACACACATTAAGATCATTCAAATAAATCTACTTCATGATATCTGACAACATGAACCACAGATAGATTAATTACAGACGAAACCGAATCACTGACCCAGTTTCAGTAAGAGGTAATAAATTACTGTTAGTTTCGTAAGCAAACCTCATTAAACATATTGTATGTGCATTTAAAACTTAGAATTCACGGATAAAACGATAGTTACTTATCATAAAGCGCTTAGATTATTAAGTTTTACTTATATATTATGATACGAATGGCAAAAATCCCAGCGACATCCGAATCTAGATAGCTCAACCTCTATATTATAAAATGTTCTTCATAAAAAGCACATGGCTTGTGTCGGGCTAACTGACGTATATTACTACGTTGAATCGCACAGAATAAACATGTTGCCTGCTTGATAAAAACTTAAAACTTAAAAAACGGAATAATCCATTGGTCACCTATAATGTGAATCTCTCAAAAAATTAAAAAAGAAAAACAAGTGAGCATATTAAGTAAAGTTATTGTAATTTCGTGTCGCTTGGATTCTTACTTCTTGACAATTAACGACAAATGAGTTTAGTTCGTGTAGAAGAAGCCAATTGATAGAGGACAAAACAACAACAAACTCGCGCTTCGTGTCGATTATTGACTGATTCACTTGGGATAATCAACTTTTGTCACGTGAACACAAAAGTCAACGCAGGTTATTGTATTGCATACGGAATCCCGCTCCTTTAGGTAATTTTCATGTTTTTATAGCACTATGAAACAATTTTCTGGACAATAAAAATCATATGAAATGCTTCATACCTTTACGATTTTTAAGACGCATTTCAATTGTTTCGAAACTAGTGCAGTTTTTAAGAACAACTCGAAGTTTTGTTTTAAATGTAAACGCAATTTAATTATATATTTTTTACTTCTGATTCACGAATAAATTATATCGCTAGAAACATGCATATTTTTTTTTTATTGTATTTGAGATAAAAATTGTCGCTTTAACATTTAATTTGGTCAGTTCTTGGTATTTAAAATATAAACAAACGCGGGTTGGTTGAGAAAAGAGTTTACTGAAGCTGGATTATGACAAACGCAGGTTGATTCAAATAGTGGCATATGCCGATTGATTGAATATTGAATGCCGTTTTGTTTCGATTTTGAACGTTGTACTCATTTTTATGATATCAGTTTTCTTTTCAGAATAACACAAAACGCCTCACATCGGGCGGATTAAACGACAGACAGGGTTACATAAAACCTCAGAATTCCTACCGCCAAAACCCGCACCTTTTCGATTAACAATTAACGACGTTGGTCGAGTAACGTGGGCAACGCATATAAAACATTTACTTTTATTTTTGGGATTTGCCACGCATGAATTAGTACTGAACTTGGAAACAGATTTACCTTCTTAAACATATTCCATATCAGACTAGTTGACTGTGCGAAGCAAACCCTTTTAGAGGATATAAATTCTAGTGCAAAAGGCTTACACTATGAACTGTTTAAAAGCTTAATTGAGCCAGAGCTCTACTTATCTAGACCATTGTCATATCGTTTAAAACACTGTCGAATTTTCGTTGTTCTGGCCACCAACTTATGATAAAAAAGGGTCGTCATGTCGGTATTTACAGGGAATATAGATTCTGTCCATTGTGTATACATAGAAATGTGTATAGTATCGAAAATGATTTTCACTTTTTATTAGTCTGCCCTGTTTACAATCATATAAGAGACCAATATTTCATGAATAACTGGTTAGACTGTACTATATCAGAACATTTGTTTGTGCTAATTATGTCTGACACATGTCAGATATCTTGACTTTGCATAAAAGTTACGAGAGAGTTTACTGTCACTGAAGGCCAACTCGCGTATAGTGTATATTTTGTGCGATACTGTTCTATTCGTCAATGTGCTACTAAATAATTTGATAACTCCTGTTTTAGATATTATTTGAAATAAACTTAACTAACGCTTACATGCTTGACTATTTGTCTATAAGCATTATTCTTTTTTGTATTTGCTTAACACGTCTCACCATTATTGTTGTTAATATTATATCCCATGTCACTACTTATGATTACTGCATGTAAGTTTGTATTTTTGGCCGGAGGCCTGTCAGTACAAATAAACCTATTGCCATTGTCATTGACATAACTCTCATAAATACTAAATGACAACGCGCAAAATTCAATAATGATTTTTTTGACAAATAAGAGCACCAAAAGGTGCAGTTTCACACATGATTACAGGTATAAAGAAACGCAGTTCTGTTAATAATATATTATTCGACATAAATGTGATTTAATTAATGTCCTTGCTTCGGTTAATGTCGAGCTGAAAAACTCACTTTAAGTAACTGTGATGGTAAATGTTGCATATAAATAGTTAAATAATAAATAAATAACAAATATCCTGTTTCACTGACCACGAATACGACATGCCAAAACGAACAAATCCTAAACATAAATTTGTAACCATGTCAACAAGCAGAAACGTTCTCCAGAAAGGAAAGGTGGTTGACCGATGGGGGAGGGCAAGACGAAAGACAGCAGAATGTTTCTAACATCAAAAATGGGAATTACCATTGACCCGTTAAATTTTAAAAATAATATCATACGACAGTTTGTAGTTCTTTAAAAGACAGGTGGCAGCTTTGACATTACGTAAAACAAATGATAATGTAATATTTCGGGTTTAAAAGCGATTTTGATTTATAACGTCAGCTAAACAAACAATTCCCAGCAAACACAGTAACGTTGATTCAACGTTCAATCAACGTCAGATTCAACGTTGAAAATTGGTTGGATTTATATACGATTTTGAAAGTTGAGACAACGTTGAGGCATCAACCCAAATTCAACGTCGATATCAACGTTGATTCAATGTTGTTTTAACGTCGAAAATAACGTTGATTCAACGTTGAAACAACGTTGACTTAACGTCAATATTTGGTTGAATTTACATTAATTTCCATTCAATGTAACGAGGTTTTCCAATTGTTCTATTAGAATAACTGTTAGGACTGTATACAATTTAATCACTACATTGAGTTCATTAATAACACATCACTTAATTAATATTTGAGATTGTATTTTATTTTTATTTTAACACAAGTTTCATAATATTCCAAAATTAGCAGTTTTTACTTTTACAGTTAATATTTAGTTATTTTCAATATTGCTGGTCAAAAAGCAGCTATTGTCCACTAATTGCTGAGTTAATACAACTATAATCCACAATTAAAGATGTTTCGATGTTACTAATTTAAAGCCTAAATTCTAACTAGTAACTAAACTCTTTCCAGACACGTTATTAAGCTACAAATGTGTCCACTCTCACTTATCAACATTCACAACATAAAAAGCTGATAAGCACAGCCGAAAATGTAATCTCTCTTGCAACAGAGCACATTTAATCTTAAACAAACAAACTCTCTTTCTCTCTCGAACAATATCAGATATCAGATCCAGCATCCACACCCAAGGTATAATTAATCGCAGTTCGCGACACTCAAGCCAAAAAAGGATGAACATCAATAAGCAATCAAAACAACATAACATAACATAACACTCATACCATACCAAACCATAACATAACATTGCATAGCATAGCATAAATTGTCAAATTTGATCAGATGCATTTACACAACATTTAAATGGTAATTAACACGCTAATGTATATTCAATGTTGACAGACTGCTTAATATCACTATACACACAATTAAAGTGTTTGAAAATATGAATTTATTAATCTATCAGATGAAAAAATAATTTCGACCTAACCAAATATCAACGTTGATACATCAAGTATCAACCAAGCAAATGCAGACATCCATGTAGTTGTAAATTGGTTGAAATAAGGTAAATCGACGGCACGACTAACATTCAACGTTGTTTCAACGTTGATTCAACGTTGTGTGTCTGCTGGGTTACAATTTGTGGCACTACTTTTGAATCCAGCTCATATCTTACAAAAAGGCAAAGTTATTATTTTAGTGTTTAATAAGTCAGTGTATCCGTATATTTTTATTTATTTTAGGCTATTTGTATTTCCAGTTGCAAACCTTGTCATCAATCTGATACAGGCTTCAACTTATATTGATTCCGTGATATGCTAATTATATTGATTTTTGTTGTTTCCTATTTGATGCACTATGAAGTTACCTATATTGATTCCGTGTAATGCTTCTGAATTTGATTCTTTGTTGCTCTATCTCGGTTTATGCATTGAGAAACTGCCTATATAGTGACAGTATAATGCTGACTATATTCACGCTGTGTGATGCTTTCATTATTGAGGCCTACCGGAATATTCAAGCGTTTTGGGGGATTTGAAACAATGACAGGCCTATTGAATCTAACTTTATTATGTTTGCACTATGTGTTTCAAGGTTTAAAATTGCAGTTTCTAAAATCACGCATTGCATCTTGTATCTTGAAACATTTTCAACAAAGTATATTTTTTTTAGATGAGCAAATAAAACAATAGACTTCCTCTAATTCTGCAAGACATAGTGTTTTAATTTAAGGTGTAAACCATTATCTATTGATCAGAAACTGTTGTAATTATTGACCCTTAGAATAATAAAATTTAATGTTTTAAGTTTGTAAAGTGAGAAACCAGACATTCTTACAATATGACTTTTAGAGATTGTACTAAAAATAAAGCTAAAGGCATACTATATCCATTACAAAGTACACTTCACGGAGATAAGTATGATTATTCTGTGAAGAAATGATTATTCTGTGAAGACATTAAACATCCAAGTGGTTAAACGCAAACTCCATTCGTATTTTGACGGACAAAAATCAAATTTTTATCACAAATAAAAACACAATAAATACATATGATAAATCTTAAAAATGTCGATTACAGACTAGTTTAATATATATGGATTTTTGTGTATAAAGTCAACAGAAATTACGCCTTGTTGTGCAGAGCTTATACAGGCAGCAACGAGTACAAACTATTGCTACTTTAAGACTACGTATAACATTATAATGAGGTCTCAAATGAGAAAAATCGTTCAGTTGTTGCTGTTTAGATATGTCGCCTACAAGACTTCTTTGGTGACAAGAAAACTTAAAAAAAAGAGGAATGTTTTGTAATTATGTTGAACTCATGCGTCTTATAAATGTGTTGACTAGAATATTCTGTCTCTAATCAAATGTCGTCAATTGAAGTTCCGTAGTCACATATTGTTTTGTTTAGTTAATTTTTGTCTTATTAATAATATTAACATCATTTTGAAAACTTCCAAACATGTGTACTGTGTGCGTTACATCATTCTTGAATATTCTCGAAACCTGCGTTTGCCATTTCCTATTGCTAAAAAAATACCAATATACGTTTGCAAAACAAAGCAAAATAAAATAATAGCATATTTTTCAAATTGCACCGCTATGTTTGTCATGAAAGTTGTTATATATATTGAAATGGAGAGTACATTTATACTTATACAGTCGTTAAGACAATTTTTTTTAGAAAATGATCAAAACCACATAAACAAACAGCATTTGCATTGCATTTCAGAATTTTGTGTCGAAGTGTTTTCAGTAAACAGTAAATACAATCTAATCATATCGGATATAGAGAATACTAGGTCGGTGCCGAATAAAGCAAAGTTTATTTTGCGAGGCTTAGACAATCTGAACCACGAGCCTTGGCGAGTGGTTCAGATTTTCGTGCCGAGCAAGATAAACTTTGCTTTATTCGGCACCGACCTAGTATTCGATTTATCCCATCAATTTTCTTAATCGTAAATTATTTCTTTAAAAATAGAATAGGAAAATCGAACTAGACGGAAAATCCCAAAGATATTTTAAGCAAACATTGTTTCATAATTAATATCGTGCCGAGCCTCATACATTACAAAAAGATCAGTAACTAACCTGTTTTTCTGTTTATCATACCTCTACGTCCCCGATTTTTAAGAAATATTGAAAAAAAGACACTAAACAACTGCATCTTTAGCGTGAAACAACTTGCATTGTGTCGTATGACGTGTTAATAATGACGTCACGATTACGCGCACTTAATATTTGTAAATAATGTTTATTTGCTTTTTGAGTTGCACTTTGTGTTAAAAATATTTACATCTTGGTATCAAATTGTTTGTTTTGTTGAATCTGATTCGATTTTACTAAAAATGATTACTTTTTAGTTGATTCCGAGTAATATGAACATTCTTCGCCGCGCGTGACAGCTTTATTTCAGCACTGCTGAAATAGAGGAAAATTTATTCCACAGTGGTTTATTTCGACAATGCACGTCTGATGATGGGATAAAAAAGATTATTTATTAAACTGTGTCAAAGGCTATCGCTTTTGTTAAACTGAAATTTCGATCATATGAAAAAACAACACAACTTATTTAATGTGCAAGATACCAGAATGTTTCTTCAACCGGCGTTGACTTTTGTGGTTATGTGATAAAATTTGTTCAACCCGGAGTTTCAAACAATTACAAAACTATATTGTTTAAAATTCAGTTATCACCGCCTCTTTTAACGGTATCAACTGTGTAACTTGATAATGTTTTTGTGATTACTGAAAGACGAATTTGAAAGAGAAATTGGGAAAATAATTACAATTAATTTCTAAATTTAGTACTCTGCAAAAAAATGTAGTGGCTTCATACAACATACATACGTACAGTCCGTTTTACCATGCACGACTGTATCACATATATTACCTAAATTCATTATTGCATCAACATTCTTATATAGATATTAGAAATATTATTAATAACGTTGCCTGTCATAAATATCCTTTGAAAGAATAATCGCAGTTATAAACCACCACAACGCTGTCTATTGCATGTCTCTGATTATCTCCCCCAGGGCCATTCTTTTCTTGCACTTTAATGCATCATTACATTAATATTCTATCGTAAATAATCATCAGATCATTAACAATACAGCCGTCTAAGACCATCCATCCCCACACCTCCAACAGAACCTTAGCCTGACGTCTCTTTATTTTATATATGATATAGTCACACTCATCCGGCTCTCCGTTCTCGTCGTGACAATGCATGGCTCTTTCAAAATACTCCATCCACAGCATCTCCAGCTCCATCCTCCTCTTGCTGAACCACAGCATAGGCTCTGGGGACGCGACGATGGCCTTTCGTATCTTCGGCAATCTAAGTATTACATTTGGACCTTCCGCTATCATGTCCGTGATATCTGCTACCCATTTACGTTGCTGCTTGTCCTGCAAACCACTGGCTGCCATTAAATTCCTTTCCGGAATCATGTTATATGACAGTTGTTGTGTGACAATAGCAGTCCTAAGTTTTTTCAGTCCGTCATGCAGCCAGTAAAACAAACTCCCCGCATAAAACCTGTTCTGTTGGTTGTTCTCAGCTTGCCATAATACTATATTTTTCATTACGTACGATGTTATTTCTTTCTTAGAAGGCCTTAGAACGTTTTTTAGGATCATTTTAAGCATCACATACACCTTCGCTTGTGTGTCATTAAGATTGTCGACTAGTTCTGCCTCACCGGTGTTGAAACAAACTCTCCATTCCACGTGCTTGGATTCACTTCCCTTATATCCGACCGGGGTTAAATAAGCTCCTAAAGAAACGACTTTTTCAACTACGATTGGTGGCGGCCAATGGCGATGTCTGGCAGCCCATCTTTTGAGGATGCTGGGACAATGACAAGGTAGTGATACTACATTGTCCATATGAAGTATTTTATGGATTGTCAACGGTATCGACGGCCCCGCGCGTGAATTTTGCACCATTCCGGCTTGTTTACATGCAAGTGGGAGTATTGAAAGTATTGAAATTCCTTCCACAAAAAAGTCACTACTTAATAGAACATCACCATTGCCGTTATCGTAAAGAGCCCTGTGGAGTTCATTGTAATACCCAAGAGCTTGTCTCTCTAAAAACAGTTTACAGTGTCCTGGATATGCACATGTATCCATCCTGTACACTTCCATGTCGCATGGTATGGTGCGAAGATTGGTTCCAGCTTCCACACAAAGGACTTTATTAAGCACCTGTAAAATATCCCAGTCGCTTTCTAACCGACAAGTCAGTCCCTCTGCCTTGCTACCAGCTGTGATCATAGTTAAATCAGGACGTCGTGCATTCACCAGCCTATCAAACTCCCTATACTTCTTTATCCGCCAACGTCTGATCTCCTCGCCATACCCCAGACGTGTCAATATACTGCAGATTTCCACGGACACACTTTCTGCATAATTCTGAATACAAAATAACAAAATCTCAATGTCCATTTAGGGTGTGGAATCGATTTTAAATGAACTAAAATTACAACAAAATACACTATTCGGAAGTTGTTTAAAATATAGTTTAATATAATGTTTTGTATTTTAGTACAATAAATGGAGAAAATGTCTTCTTCTCTAAGATTTAACCTAATGTGAAATTATTAAATAAAGCCAGATAAAGTTTGAGTACAAATAAATGCATTTTATCCCATCATCACGCGTGCATTGTCGAAATAAACCACTGTGGCATATATTTTCCTATATTTCGGCAATGCTGAAATATAGCTGTCACGCGCGGCGGAGGATGGTCATATTACTCGGAATCAACTGTAAAGTAATCATTTTTAGTAAAATCGAATCAGATTCAACAAAAGAAACAATTTGATACCAAGATGTAATATATTCTAAACACAATTCAACACGAAAAGCAAAAAATCATTATTTACAAATATTAAGTGCGCGTACTCATGACATCATTATTAACAAGTCAAACGACAAAATACTTTCCCGCTTAAGCTGCAGTTTTTTAGCACTTTTTTCATTATTTCTTTAAAATTAGGGACGTAAAGTTATGTGTAGAGAAAAACAGGTTATTTCCTGATCTTTTTGTAATATTTTAGGCTCGACACGAATAAAATAATAAACACATGTTTGCTAAAAATAACTTTGGGATTGTACGTGTTGTTCTATTTTAAGGAAATAATTTACGGCTTAGAAAAATTGATAGGATAAATCGAAAGCCAAGGCTCGTGGTACAGATTTTCTAAGCCTCGCAAAGTAAACTTCGCTTTATTCGGCACCGATCTAGTATTCTCAATATTTTTATTATTTGTTTGTGTTTCACTTTATATTACTTTAACTGTACTTGTAGTAGGAATACTACTAATACATGTAACGACGTATGATACGTTAACATGTATGTCTTTGTATTAATTTAAGTGTAATCGTCTTAATGGTTACTATAAACATATTAAAGTAAAACACAATGTGTAAAGACTTTTCACCAAGTGTGTGTATTTTTATTATGACAAATAAAGATTACGTTATTCTCCTTTATTATGAGAGAGGAGAATAACGCGTGTAAAAACGTGAAATGTGGGCGAAATGTATACAAGAACGTTATTCTTTATTAAAGTGGTGTAATCAAATTAGACTCAAATTAATGGTGTCATCGAATGAAACTCAAATTAATTAAACTACTATTTATGTAGCGGCGGACACTGAATTTGAAACGTAATTCCGGGTGATTTGAAAAAAATGTTATACAGTATAAATCTATTTAAATATGTTTTATAAATGAAACATCATATACAAACAACTACAAAAGTCATTTTTGAAGATTTCATTCTGTAGGGAAATTAATTCAAATTGCGTCAATTTTAAATACAAAAAGCAATATGAAGGTACTATTTGGGTGAAATTCAAGAACTGAACATTTACAAATTGTGCTCAGACTCGCCAGTGTGCGGTGACTGAACAAATAACTGTGCATGATAACTCTGTCAGTGTCTGAAATACCCGAAAGTGCTAAATGTTTAAGCTGCTTTGTCTGGAAATGCTCTCAGCCTTGTCTTACCTGAGAGTGACGACTATATAAGCTGCTCTCAGATTCTGACATGGCACGATCGGTAGTTCCTTCTGCCTTGTTCAGTCGGCTGCCTGTGTATGATTGTATTTGAAACATAAAAAATAATTATAAGGGATGCCAGGTGTCCGCCCGAAGATTCTAATACGTTAGAGATTTTATCAGATCCCTTTCTGATTCGATTAACATATTTTCTGTGTAATTCTGGTAATCTGTAATAGGTTCGCTATTCAGTCGATATGGTCTTTCATTTCATGTACTTTACACAATGATACCGCACTAAATATATGATCTTCCAGATTCATTAAGTTTATTCAAATGTGTCCTTATTTGAATATATTTACGCATGTATAATTGTAATTTAAAAGTCGAGATTTACACAATCAGCAAATGAAACATATATGGCAAACAACACGTTCATTTGCGAATTAAATGCTACGTAAGATAGATGCAATATATGCTCCGTAAGATAGATGCATATAATACTCAGTAAGATACATGCATATAATGCTCCGTAAGATGGATTCATACACATTAAATACTCTGTAAGATAGATGCATATGATACTAAATAAGATGGATGCATATAATGCTCCGTAAGATGGATTCACACACATTAAATGCTCTGTAAGATAGATGCATATAATACCCACTAAGATACATGCATATAATGTTCCGTAAGATGGATTCACACACATTTAATCCTCTGTAAGATAGATGCATATAATACTCAGAAAGATGGATGCATATAATCCTCCGTAAAATGGATCCATACACATTAAATGCTCTGTAAGATAGATGCATATAATACTCAGAAAGATAAATGCATATAATGCTCCCTAAGATGGATTCACACACATTAAATTCTCCTTATGATAGATGCATTTTATGTACCGTAAGATAATTGCATATAAATCTATGTTTTAAACAATCATATAATGTTCCGTAACATAGATGTATATCATGGATGTCATGTAAGACATCAAATGTAATCGGGTGAATGTTATATGTATAAAGTTACCATATTCGGTAGGTAAGAATACTATGAAGATGAGTACAGGTTAATGGATTTTGGCTTCAGTTTGACAGGGTGAAGTGTATTGCGTATTAAACAGTACAGTGTGTTATTTAAAGCTCGATTTCCATTGGGTAATGTATGTTATAAAGCAAAGGAGAGTTGAAGGTCGTTAATTCGTTACGTAAGTTACGGCGCTGTTAATCTACACCAACAAATCAGTCTTCATGCAGTCATAAACGGTTCAACATTAAGTGAATAAGTACCCCTTCTCATCTTCCAAGGGGGTATACTACCTTTATAGTATAGTTGTACTATAGTACTTATGGAACCCTATCACACTTCTTCGAATCATAGTATCATATAAAACATGTCTTGCTTAAAAGTTTAAATTTGGGTTTTTAACCCCAATTAATGGACCATAATTAATCTGCGATCAATTAACACTCACATGCGCTTAAGGTCTTAATTGCATAACATAACTAAAGGGACCCTATTATTTTGCGCCGAGAAAACAATGTATGGGTGTTGTATACGTACAAACATACACACAAGCGATTGCCGTCTCTCGCTATAACAATTCAAAATAGATCAGTTTTCTTAATAGTAGTACATATTTCTTATGATATCATATGTCTTTTTAAATGCAGCGAAATAATACTGCGAATTAATTCTAATTTAAGCCGAATAAAATCGCTGTGAACACGTTGATGAGCTTGAGTTTGAAACGAAGTCCATTTAGATCTTTTTCTGCTTATTTTGACATATCTCTTGACATATATTGATAGCGAATGTCTGATCCTTCTCCAACATAATGTGTACACGTAGTGCTAATAGCGGAATCTGTAACTTACTGTTTAAATCTTTCCTATTTGCAAACGCAATTTTTACTTAACAAAGCTACTCAAGTGAGTTTGTTTTATCTTGTATTCATATCAGATATTTAAAACAATATTGGCATAGGTAACCATCTTACACAATGGTTAATGTGATTTTCTGCCTTGAAAACAATTACAAATACAACATTTAGGGAAGATTTTTGCACCAATAGCGATGAAACAAAAATAAGGAAGCTATGTTTCTTTATAGTGATCTACCAAAAACCGAGTCCGTAAAGTTTCGATTTGTATATTGCAAAAGTCTACAAGGTAAATACTACAACACGCTATCATTACAATACATTACGTGTATCTGGTATTTCCCGCAAAAAAATGTTTGAAAAACATTTTTAACCCGGCGTCTACGTTAAAACAATAATACAATGCTGTAATGAAACATCAGGAAGTTATTACAATCTTTTAAGATGGTATTTTTGTATTCAAACTACATTAAGTTTAGTAGCTGACGTTGGAAGCATGAAAGCTTACATATTTTAAGAACTTCAGTAGTTTAATATTGTACCCAATAGGCCATGATCCATAACCGTTTTGTGTGTTATTCAATTACTGCACTAAATCGAAAAATTAAGTTATAATATTATACATGTACACATTTCTTGTATACACAAATATTTTTAACATAAACATATTGTTTCCAATGCTAATGTTTCTGTTTATTCAGAAGAAAAAGTTTATTGCAATAAAAGCTCCATGATTTTTGCGCTAGTTACTATTAGTGAATGTTCGCAATGGCTATCTGGGTTTATAGTTTTCATACATGTGTTCTGTCAACATGTAACAATAAAAAAAGACAAGGTCATAGAAATTCATACTTTTGTCCTACGGGAACGATAGTTAAACAAAGAGTATTGATAGTTTGGTGATCGCTATTGACAAGACTTATCAAACCTTTTTAACATCGTTTTTCTCAATTGATTTGAGATTAGCTCAATTATTATTAAAATTTATACTGTGATTAATGCATTTAGAGAACTTATGATATTTTATTAGCTAAAATAACCGAAATAAAACGGTAATTTTCATCAACATATTTATTCATTAATTGTTAGGAAAATCTGACACATGAAACTTGTCCGAAAACAATAACGAGAGTAAATGAAAAATATTTTAAATCACTAAACTGTTATTATATCTGATGATGTAACATTATATACTATACACATTTTTTGTATCGAAAACAGTTTGTTCGTGCCATGTGAATTAAAAGAATAAATAGACTTTAATATATGTTACCATACTACTCAAAAAGCGTATTTACAAATTATAATGAAGATGATGATTTCTGCCATATCTATCTAGTGTGTATGCACATTTTACAGTCGTTAATACGAGAACACGCCATAAAGACTAAAATGGCGGCTAATGTAAAAAATGCGTACTGACGCTCTTTTATTCATTCTGGGTATTATATATCAATATCGGTATAATAAGTTATTAAAACAATTTAATTTGTCAATCAATATTTCCTATTTTCCTTTAAGAACTAAACAGTGTCTTTTTGGCTTGCTCACAAAGGTGTTCTTAGTAGAAGCAAACTTTATATTTTCGGAAAACATTATTTCTAAATATTTAAAAGAGTCAGCAATATCTTTTTGCTTTCAATTTGCTGAGAACGTTCTTTTTCTTTTATATTTATCACCAAAAATCATAATCTTTGCTTTTCAAAATTTATATCAAGTTTTCATGTGAAATAATATTGATAAAATGTGTTAAGCACTGAATTTAATTAGTCTTCTTCGTTGGCAAATGCTACAGAATTATCGGCATTGATAATCACGGCTAATTTAAGATACATAGCTTAATTTTGTATCAGATATATCAAGACTTACATTGTTATTTGAAAAGAAGTAATTTACTTCAAGAAAAATAACATATGGCAGGTAAAAAAAATTTTTACCTCGGCGTACAACTCTTGCATATGGAAAATACTCTGAATATGTATTGTTAAAAAATGCATGAGTTTATTGTATCATACATATTTTTTAAGAATATTACAAATACAACTTAAGTCAATATCATAACTTATTATTCTTCTCCACAGGCCAAACCCCAGACTGGATCAACTGACTTCTAAAAATAAATAGCTTAGCAAACAACTTATCATGATAACGTTTTCCAATTTTAGCTAAAGAATGCAACATACAAATATGGTCTACCGTTGAATGGCTTTTTCTTATACCAGCCTAATTTTTGTTCAACAAATAATTGTTTTCTAAGTTTTTTCTACGTATATTAATTAACACAGATGTAAGTACTTTACCTCAGAAACTCAGTAGCGTGAAGGGTCTGCAGTTTCGGCTACCTTCAGAACTTCATTTGAGTTAATAAATATGCACTGCACAACAAATAAGCCATCATCCAGGAATAAATCCGCGAACTAATACCGAATTGAATAATATTTGGTAAAAATGCATAAGTTTATCACAAAGTACTTTATATATATATTACAGACATTGTCAATACCAGTAGCTTTTCCAGATTTCAAATATTTAACTGCATTCATAATTTCCTCAGCGGATATATTTTCATTTAGATCACAATCAATATTGAAGTTTGGGAAAGAAACATTTATTTCCTCGTTTTCGTTTCTGTTATCGTAACTTATGTTTCATTCCTTGAAAAACTCATAAAATAGTGACACGATTACGTCTGTTTAATTTTGTGTTTATTAATATTTTATTATCAGTCCTAAATACCAAAGGAGATTTAGTATAAAAGTACATTTTAAAGATTTGTGGCCGATAGCATGTCCGACTTTATATCGTTATTTCTAACCCAGTTGTGTTTGCGTTTACTAAAATAGCATTTATTTCTAGCAGTTTGACATTTTCATTCAAGCACTTATTGTTTGTAATAACTTTACCTGCCTTTCTAGTACTAGATGCGTTACGAATAATTCGAAAAGTTATGTTTGCAGAATCAAGGCATTCTCAACTGAATTCACTACTGCTTTGATACTTTTCTGGTTGTCTAAACAGTTTCATCCGTATAATTGAGCAGCGCTTCATCAATGGCAGTTATTTCAACGTTTATAACAAAATTTGCCCATTGATCTTGATCACATTTACGAACGTTTTCATTTCAACAAGATTTCATGCGTTATTTTGACTTACTTAAAACACAGCCTAAAGACATAACTGAAATGAACATCTGAAAGTAATGGGCAAAAATTATCGATACATAAGTCTGCAAATAAGGGCAAGTCACCGAAAGACGTCACAGCATAATAAGTCTAGACATCTATATATGTAAAATACTCTTGTTGGTTTCACTGATTGACTGCAAACTCTTTCTTTTCAACCGTTTTTAACAAATATAGACGAAGAAATCGCGAAGCGGCCATATCATCATTTATGACACATTCATCGTAAATGGTCGCAGATAAGGGCATTCCCTAACGATGGTTTCTCATTATATAAGCGAAAAGGCAATTGACTGGAAACTACAGGATATATACAATTTTGTGGAAATGGTGGTGAGTCTTAAGGTAATAAGTTGTTCAAAATCAGTGATAAAAAATCAATGGCCACGTACGATGCAGGGGCAACGAAACATTCTCATACAAAATCTGGTACAGGCTAAATAAGAAGGAAAACATTCATTATTGGTTAAAAATAAACTCCACATTGGTGATACTACATTCACAATGGTTTAACGTCCAATATTCCCACAGGCCCAGTTTCCGAAGTACCACCACTACGCTTCGAAAACCAGCATTAAAATGCAAGTGGGCAAACCAGAACAGAGCGCCAGGCTAAGAAGGCATCTCGAGCCAAGTTCAGCAACAGATGCCGCTTACATTTTGATACCAGCTTCTAAACATAGGACTTTGTTCAGCACGTGTAAACATTCCAGTCGCTTCCTAACCGGCAGGTCAGTTTCTCTGCCTTGCTGCCAGCTGTGATCAGAGTTACATCCGGACGTCGTGAATTCACCAGCCTATCAAACTCACTTTACTTCTCAACCCGCCAAGGTCTGATTTCCCCGCATATACCAGGCGGATCAATTTACTGCAGATCTCCACGGGAAGACTTTCGACATATTTCTGAATACACACAAAAACACAATCTTAATGTCAGTTAGATGCGGATTTGATTGTATTTGACCTATAAACATATCAAAATACACTTTTCGGAAGATTGTTGATAACAAGTTTCATATATTTTTTATTATAAGAATTGCTTTCTAATATAAGATTAAATTGTATATAAAATAAATTATTAAATAATACAAGATAGAGTTCGCGTACATATAAATGTAAACATCATTTATATCACAAAATAATTTGTATTTTTGTGTATTACTTAAACTGTATAAAATTACATGGACGTTTACATTTTGATGAGCATGGGTATAAAACTTTGTGAATTTTGATCAGTTTGTTCTTATTTTCATCAGATCTCTTATCATTATATGTTCTTCTCATAAAAACTGTGTACAATTACTACACAAAGCGATATATGTGAATATTTTTTAAAACTGTTTTCCTATTTGCAGACGCAGTGTTAACTTAACCAAGCGAATCAAATAAGTTAGTTTTACCTTTGATTAATATTATACATTAACAAAGAAATTGTGGTATTGGTAACACTCTCACGTCATGGTTAATGTGATGTGCTACACTGATAACAATGATAAATACAACATACAGGGAAGTTATTTTTTTGATGGATAGAAATGAAACAAAACAATGAAGCTATTTTTCTTAACAATTATCAAACAAATACCCAGTCAGTAAGATTCGATTTCTGTTTTGGCAAAACGTCACAAGGGAAAGATCACAACACGAATTCCTGAAATTTTATAACGTGTATCTAGTATTTCCCGCTTATACATTGTTTGAAAAACATGTCTAACCCGGCGTTAACTTTACAGCTTTCAATGCAATCTGAAGCCTCTGGAAGTTATAACTATCTTGTCTGATCAAACAAACAGTAACGAAAAGGAGATGCATGGACAAATCACATAAAGACGTTAAAGTACTACAACAGTCCCGCACCAAAGAAACCCTGCCATATACGCATATAACATTTCATCGGAAAAGAAAGTTAACATAGTTTACAAGTACGCAATATTCTTTTATACAAAAATAATAATTAACACGAGTAATATTTTGTTTTTAAGGCCTAGATTAATGTTCATTCACAAACACATGTTAATGATTACAATAGCTCCTTTTTTCTTGCGCTTGAGATAGGAGTGACTGTTCCCTGTGGCATCAGGTTCGCTATACATACATTCTCTAATGACAAAATATAACACACACAAAATGTCTTTCAAAAGATGAGGGACATTACAATTAATACGGATGTCAAACATAAACGACGGCTAAAAAAACATTGGTTTATCCATCGGTTTTAGTAACTAGAGTTCTCAAACGTTTTAGACATCATTTACAATAATTCATTGAAGATAAGCTCAATCATAACTAATATCTATACTGTGATTAATGCATTCTGATACCGCCTTATGTTTTATCAGCGAAAATGACCTACATGAAACGTTAAGTTTCGTCTACATAATTGATTCATTTATTGTTAGGCAAGTCGGACAAATTAAAATTGTCCGAAACAATAACGAGATTAAATGTAAAAAAAATATATCGCAAAAGCGATATTATAGTTAATGATGTAAAAAAATATACTATAGACATTATTTGTGTAAAAACAGTGTATTAAAGCCAAGTGCATTACCTGGCATAGTCATTATTAAATAGATTTTAATGTACTAGTATCACTTACGTCTTCACACATTTATTCACAAAAGGTATTGACTAAAATTGCTTGCATAACATCTAAAAGATAAGTTATTATTAAGGTACAATATATATTAGTCCTTCTAAGTCGTCCAATAAGACCACAATTTTACTATAAATTAATAAAGCCAGTAAATCATTTCACTTTATTAAATTGTTGGCTTAAAGATACTCCTTACGCTGATTGACTGCGTTTGTATAAACATAGCCTCGTGCTATTTTAAGAAGAAAAATCTATGTGTGTTGTTTGTTTTTCAATCCAGCAGGTATTAAATCAAGGGTTGGGATGTAAGTTCCAGCATGCAACACCATTCTGACACAATGATAATAGGAACTATCAAAGACCAAAAGTTCGTAGGTTTCTCACTTGATATATGTAAGAACAAAACTGATAAGTGCAGATTGTATGATGTTTGTGTAATAATTGGTTTTATTCCACGTTTAGTTTTCTCTGCATGAAACAGCTTTAGTATGGTCTGAAAAAGTCTACGAACAAAGTAAAATGTTCAAAGTAACCCCTAGGCTAAGGCCAATTTTGACCCTTTATGCATGATCTGAAAATAAACTAAGAAGGGCTCCACCATACGATTCATTACCATTGCGGTTTCAGAGAATAAGATTTGTCAAGTCTATAACAGTCATGTTACCCCATGGGCCGTGGGTAGTTCTAATACCGGGAGCAAGGCTTTTACATAGGTATTTTGGAAATAACAAATTGAATACATGTATTTATTAAACATACTGCTATTCACCCCCACATCGTATTGTGCTGAATACACGTTTTATTTTCTTGTCTCTTTTACAGGTATGAGTTATTTCGTGCATCCGATTAAGATTGAAAAATAAAAACGCAACATATAAAACGTTAGAAATGTTTTACTGATTTTAACATAACATTTATGTCGAGGTAGTCAATGCATCTTTTTCTGAGAGCTAGAGAGCATTCCAGATTACAGGTCCCATTCATAAAATCTCAAACGCTGTACGTAAGGTACGTACGATGCTCAAGCCGACCACGTGTTGCCCATAATACCCAGTGCTTTTTAGATTGGAATACAATACGAGCGTAGTTACTTGGGAAATATTACGTCTTATACATTCAATGAACAATGTTATAAACAGACCGAAATTAATCGAAATGTCTTAGTGTACTGTATTAAGAGGATTTGCGCAAGATTTATGTACCCAGGATATTTCAACCCTATCCATGGTAATATGATACGATGCGCATTTACCAGCCTATCAAACTCCCTTTACTTCTCAACCCGCCAACGTCTGATTTCCCCGCAAACACCAGGCGGGTCAATTTATTGCAGATCTCCACGTGCAGACTTTCAACATTATACTGAATAAACAGAAAAAATACAATCTTAATGTCAGTTAGAGATGCGGATTTGATTGTATTTAAATTGTAAACATTTCAAAATACTCTTTTCGGAATATGGTTGATAAAAAGTTTCATATAATGTTTTTTATTATAATAATTCTTTCTGATTTTATTGTATATAAAGTTATTAAATAATACAAGATAGAGTACGCGTTCATATAAATGCAAACAACATCATTTATGTCACAAAAGTGTATGTATTGTTGTGTATTACTGTACCAGTATACAATTTTATGGACGTTTACATTTTGATAAAATTGGGTATGCACTTTAGTCCATTCAGATCAGTTTCTGATAACTTTCGTCAGATCACTTATCATAATACGTCAAATCTTCTCATAAAGATTTTGTACAATTATTACACAAAGCGATATCTGTGGATATTTTTTTATTATTGTTTTCTTATTTGCAAACGCAGTGTTTACTTAATTAAGCTTATCAAAATAGTTAGTTTTACCTTCGATTAATATAAGATATTAAGAAAGAAATTTTGGTATGGATTTGACGCTCACACCATGATTAATGTGATGTGCTACCCTGATAACAATAAAGAAAATTTTTTGCTCAGTAGAAATGAAACAAAAACAAGGAAGTTATTTTTTCTTTTCAATTATCATACAAATACCCAGTCAGTAAAGTTTCGATTTCTATATTGGCAAAACGTTCCAAGAAAAAGATCACAATGCGCATTCCTAAAATTTCATTACGTGTATCTGGTATTTCCCGCTATTCATTGTTTTAAAAACATGTCTAACCTTGCGTCAAATTAACAGGTTTCAATACAATCTGAAGCTTCTGGCTGTTAATCTATCTTGTCTGATCAAACAAACAGTAACGGACGGGAGATGCATGGACAAATCACATAAAGACGTTAAAGTACTACAACAGTCCCGCACCAAAGAAACCCTGCCATATACTCATATAACATTTCATCGGAAAAGATATTTAATATAGTACGCAATATTCTTGTATACAAAAAAATTATTAACACGATTAATAATTTGTTTTAAAGGCCAATATATATGTTTATTTGCAAATATATGTTAATGATTACAAAAGCTCTTGTTTTCTTGCGCTTGAGTTTAAGGAGTGAATGTTCCATGTGGCATCAGGTTTGCTAAACATTCATTTTTGTAATGACAACATGTAACAAAAACAATAAATGTATTTAAAACGATGGAGGACATTACAATTAATACGGATGTCATACATATACGACGGTTAAAAAAGAACATTGGTTTATCCATGGGTTTTAACTAGAGTTTTCAAACGTTTTAGACATTATTTACCACAAGTTATTGAAGATATGCTCAATCATAACTAATATCTATACTGTGATACCGTCGTATGTTTTATCAGCGAAAATATTTTACATAAAACGGCAATTTTCATCTACACAATTGATTCATTTATTGTTAGGTACAATTAAACTTGTCCAAAAATGTCGTCACCACGACTTAGTGACTTGTTCCAACGACTTACTGACTCATTTCCACGACTTAGTAATTCGTACAAATGGATTATTAACTCGTTCTCCTGACTTAAAAAATCGTCGGAACGTATGTCAGTCGTAACAACGATTTCGTCAGTCATTAGATCCAGTTATTAACTGGTGGGAACGTCAAATCTAAAGGTATTTTGTGGAAAAAACTTAGTTATTTGTTAGAACCAGATAAATAACCCGTAATTATAACACGCAATCAGATAAAATACTAAATATTTAACGAATGTTTTAAAATGGCTGATACAAGGCAGCCAACATTATTTTTAGACGAAATAAAGCGAACAGATTTGTACTTTTAAATGCTTTTCAAATTTCGCGCTCAAATTTTACTTAGTCCTTCCCATGACTAACGTATTAATTCCCTAGGTTTATTTACTCGTCCGCATGACTTGATGAGTCGTGGCAACGAGTAACTAAGTTGGGGAAAGACATTAAAAGAAACAATATCTTGTCATTTGTGCCACAGTACAGACGTGAGTGTAGAAGATTTATTTTGAAAGCGCAGGAATTCTTCAATATCGTCTATCCCCTTAGAAAACGTTTTAGAGTGATTAAGGTTGTAGTGACTGAAAAGGAAACGTCCCTTTCCAGTGAAGATACGATCCTGGTTCTTTTTAGTGCCCGGCGAGAAGCATCTTGTGCACTTTACCTCAATTATAATGTCTTAATGACTAGCACAAGACGAGTTAGTAGTATATGGTTTTACGCGGATACTCCTTAGAACTTGCGCCTGAGTGTTACCACTGTACCAAGTACCATCTCAATAACATACTACGATACTTTTAGATAGCAAACACAAGTTGCCATAGACAAGCAGATATTGGGACTTCTGATGCTATTAAGGTAGTGCAACTGTAATTATTTCCCGCGTTTTTTTGTAAGATCGGTTGACGTCGGTAAATATCGTACCTGAAGTCGTGACATGTCCGTTTTGTTCGGTTTATTATTTACAAAGTATAAAGCTTTAATAAAACATGTTTTATATAATTCAATAATACCGGTAGATTGTATCGATGATATGCATAGTACAATATATTACGTCAAAATAGATTTTTCTTTAAAAATTGTGTAAAAAAAAGAACCGAAAGTAATATTTTTTCGCGACAACATAAAAATCAACAATCGTGAATCGTAACCAAGAAGACGGTTAACGAGTACAAAAGAAGTAGCAAAAAAGAAAAAGATCTGTACGTAGAGTGCAGTTACATTGACTGCCAGTTGGTAAACACTGCAGCGTATGGTAAACCTCGCACAGTCAAAGACAATGGGAAAAATGGACCTGGAAAAGTGGAATACCTGCTTTGTTGTCAACACAAAACTTGCAACAGGTAAGGTCACAGATATATGATCAGAGCGTTTATATAAAATACACATAAGGTAATCATTTATATAGACATTTAGTTCAAAAATGTAAATTACGGGCATTATTATCAATATAGTATAGTCTAACTTTGTCTATGCTATATTTACAGTAAACATCGAGATACAGTAACCAGAAGTAAATGTGTATTTTTTTTTAGATCTTGTACTTACTTTTATCTTTGCTATAGTTATATTTGTTTCTGCATTAAGCAATCGTGGACAGCATGGGTGGACCATCCCGTGTAAACAACATGCTGTGAGCCTGTCCACATTAAACCTCAAAACAATATCGGACACCAACTTAAAAATAATGGAACAGCCAGATGGTGAGGTGATAGAGCAAGTTGCGACTGAATCAGCTAGGATTGCAGCTAGCGATGCTATCTTAAATCAAATGACGTAAGATTGTATTATTTGGATTATAAACGGTAACAATAAATTTTTGCATCATTACATGGAAAACATCAAACTATAAAAATGTGTTGTTAAACCAATTATCTATGTTGACCGCCAATCTAACAAGTGTAAGTTAGGCAACGTTTGGCAGGCCTTTTTATATAAATCGTGCGGGTCAGAATGTCTGACCCATTCCCAATTCAAAATACAAGTATTTTCCCCCAATTAGCTGAAATGTGTCCCAATCCTAGAATAATAGCCAAAATAATATGTCAAAAACAACAATAATCTTCTTAAAACATCATGGTTTTGTTCTTCTATATTAAAACAAATTTCATGGCTGGTAGATCAGCAGTTCACACATTTTATGGCTTGTAGATCAGCAGTATGATTTTTAACCTATTAAAATTCCAATATATTATGTTAAGTTGCATTCTAAATGTGATATTGCATGTCAATATTTTACTAGATTGCAATGTCAACTACGTTTGCAGTTGAAGGAAGGGAACTCCCGCAGGTTACTCATATGCATCGGTGGAAGTCCAGTCTGGTAGTCAGTTCGCAACATGCGTCACGCCAACTGTTCCAATAAGTCAAGAGACTTTACAAGTTACAGGCATTTTAATGACTGATGGGACAATGACATTCATTGGATACGTTATGCAGCCAGTGTCGGGACAAGTACATTCATTAGATAAGCTGTGCAGCCAGTGTCAATATGAGTGGCTGTCGAAAGAATTATACATTGGCTTGAAAAGTTTTAAAATGTGTGCTAAGTTATTCATAATGGTCGTCGTTCTGATTTAACAATTTTTGTTTCAATCTTGGTAAATGTAAGTGCAATTTATATTTTGTACAACTGCGCTTTTATCGATTCTCTATCAATATTCAGAAAATTATATCCAAAGCAGTCCTTGAAGCAAGTTGATTTAGTTTTACAATCGCTTGGTGAAACATACAATGCACATGATACTATGGCAGGTGTGCAGCACTTAGAAAGTTGCTCCAATTTGTGAATTTGTCTTTAAAAGATCTAATGACCCACGGCTTTTCGCCATTAGCTGTGTCAAAAAATTGCTTTCAACAGTGCTAAAGCCCAGAACTGTCCAACTTTGAGCCCACTCATTTTATGAAGTGTAATGAAAAGGCCTACGCCGCTGAAAATATTGCTGGGTCAGGGCTAAAACTTGTGTATTTGACAATGCTTAATAACAGGGGTGGAGAATATGCAATACGTGATGTTTTCATTTTAAAAAATGCTGAAGGCTTGCCTAGTGTCACTTATTCTAAAAAGTATTACATGAACTTGTTCTTAAAATATGTAAGTACGTAAACGAATGATTTGAAAGAAAATTTCAATTACATGTTTTATTTCAGTACCTTCAGTAGTTTTTCAGTCATTACAGTGGTAAAATTGTGTGCATTTCTTTATTTACTTTTAAGTTACAGTGATTTCAACTAAGGTTAGAAATATGGTACTGCATAATCTCCATAATGCTCTTTATAAGTGCACAAAATTTCATCAAAGCACCCTTAGTAATTATCGTAGGATCCATTTTGTGTGATTTTTTGTTTCCATTTTTAGTAACAGTGACCTGATCAATCACATAAAGTGAAAAATGAAGGGTTGCACCTAATCTCTACATTGCCTTTTATATGCATGCCAAGTGTCACCAAATTTGCTTGAGTATTTGTAACTAACTGCAGGATATAGTGTAGAAAGCCCTGCCCATGTCAAAGGAACTTATAAGTATACACTTTAATATTTAGTTTCGTTATGAAATTTTGCATTTAATATTTCTGTTTGTACATTGTTATTAAATGAATACAAGCTTGTTAGGTAGGTGGGCATTTGAATTTAAATCTAACAATGTTATAGATCTTGGTTAATAACAGAGACAAATACTTAGTATACAACTTTGTATTGTTTTTTTCACTTTTCATACCTACTTATGCCCCCTCCCCCCACCCCCACCTCACAAACGCCATCCCTTCATTGGCAGATTTAGCATAACTGCATAATGTATTAAATATATGTATAAAGAGAGTAAGAGCATTGAAGGTGTTAACTGAATTGGTAAATGACTCTGTTTATTTTGCATATTTTGACAATTTGCCATTATGTGGTTTTGAATTTCTTAAAAAATATTTCTTATAGTCCTATTAGATTTTAGTGAATTGTTCAAAATATACACGGGCAAATTGCTTTTTGTAATTTGATTTAAGCTTATCACATGTCTCTGCTAAATTATAAATGCTCAAATTCCAAAGAAATAACATACAACTTATAAAAAAAGCGAAAAATATGTATGCGTGATTTTTGCATACACGAGTTGAGCTTGTAGTTCTGAAGGACCTTACATAATAAACAAGATTTTTTTCATTATTTTTATCACTCAATTGTCTTGTATTATATTATTTTATCATCTACAATCATATCCTGTACTAAATATACAAACATTGTTAACAAAAAATGCTAAAAATATGAGTTTATTGAATTTATTTATCCCCAGAAGTAGTTTAATTTAGTAGAAAATTCAAATTATGGGTCATAATACAGAAAAAATCACGAACAAAATGTTTGCATGGAAAGCCACCCTACAAATTTGTAATAAGACCATATATGGTATGAAGTTTATGAAAATAATACTTTTAATGGGTTTTTGAATTTTGCCCATTACAGTTGTACTACCTTAAAATAGACAGATACTGCCGCCCCAGACAAACATATGTTGTATCATGGATTTATTTAAGATATTTAATCTCAGCGCATCGACGCCGTGATTTATTCAAATCAGTTGTGTTTATCACAAAGTGTGTCATGTTAATGCCCACAGTATTGCGTGCGTATTCATACAATGTATTCATTAAATAGAAGTATAACGGCGGCATATTTTGTAAAATTTGGTACGGTCTATGAATTTCATAGAATCAAAGTGTAAGGCCTATGAAACAAAATAGTGCATGCAAAAAGTCTATATACTTGAATTCTTAATGTAAAGCAAAAACTACCACGAATAATCACAATCACACACATAAAAAATATTTAAATAAAATCACTTTCTGATATATGGCAATCTTTAAATCAATGACCCATAGCTGAAATATCAACATTAGTTTCGTAAATAACGTCTGACTCGTCAATTCCATCTGTTTTATTGCATTTGAATTTAAGAATTATAAAACGTTAGTAAATAAGCGATTGGTATTTAACATAAAACGGTTTGCTTATAAAAAAGAAAAGGGTTTAACGGAACTTCGACTAAAATTACATGTTGTACAAATGCACACTACATGATAAGGAATTACAAGTAACATGTTTTACTATCGCCAACATTAAACATTTATGTTTTTTCATTGTCTATGTACTTAGAAATTCGTGATCATGCATCAATTTGTTCACGTTGAATTACATTTGTATCTCCGCGGTCTTCTATTTTTGCCTGAAGTGTTTTCTTTCCTGCGGTGAATATTTAAATATGAGGATATTCTAAAAGTTCCTTAAATAATCAGTTTGCTTTGAAAATGTTTGGGACACATGTCATTTAGTTAAACCTACAAATTGTGTTATATATTTTCATTGTAAAACGCATAATAAAACGAATCATATCATCATTTACAAGAGGAAAATAAGTTCAAATTATGTTCATTATACCGATTTTTAGAAAATTCCAAAATCACAAATGGAACATGTGTTTTTATTTGCTTTGCATTACAAAGTTTTAAAGAACAATGGGGTATAGTTTCTTGATCTTATTTCTTAATTTCATCAATCAGATAAATATAAAGTTGCTTGATACAACATACATACTGACAATCAATTGTTGCATGAACGAATAGGGAATATATATTACTTCCATTCATATATAGGTATTAAATATATAAATAACAACGATGCACTTCGTAAACATTTGTTGAAGGACGCCCCTCACTACCTCGATAAACCGTCCCATTATCTAATGCAGGATGATATTCAAGTCAAGCCACCACTCATTTCTCATCTTTATATTACATGTCTCTGATAGTCTCCTGCACTTCCATGCTTACTTTCGTTTTAATGTATTAATCCATTGCCATTCTACGGTGAATATACAACAGATCATCAACAGCGTTGCCTTCCACCAGCATCCGTAGCCCCACCTCCATCAGTATCATTTCATGTCGTGTCAATATCTCCTGCATCATGGCACCAGGCTCAACCACCACTCCGTTCTCATCGCGAATTTTCCAGATTTTCTTCCTCATCTCCAGCGCCAGTATTTCCAGCTCCATCTTTTTCTTGATGAACCACAACATTGGCTCAGGGGACGCGACGATGGCCTGTCGTATCTTTGGCAATCTCAATAATACTCTCGGACCTTCCGCCATCATGTCCTCGATATCTGCTACCCATTTGCTGCTTGTCCTGCAAACCACTAGCTGCCATTAAATTTCTCTCCGGAACCATGTAATATGAAAGTTTTTGTGTGGCAATAGCAGTCCCTAGTTCTCTAATTCCGTCATGCAGCCAGTGAAACAAACTCTCCGCATCAAACTTGTTCTGTGGGTTACTCTCGGCTTGCCATAATACTATATTTTTCATCACATAAGACGTTATTTCTTTTTTACGAGGCTTCAAAACATTCTTGAGGATCATTTTGAGCAAAACATACACTTTCGCTTGGGTGTCATTAAGGTTGTTCACTAGTTCTGTCTCACCGGTGTTGAAGCAAAGCCTCCATTCCATGTGCTTGTACTCACTTCCCTTATATCCTACCGGGGTTAAATAGGCTCCTAATGATACGACTTTCAGAACTACACCAGGTGACGGCCAATGACGGTGTCTGGAAGCCCATCTTTGGAGAATGCTGGGACAGTGACAGCGAAGTGAGGTAACCCTGTCAATATGAAGTACACCTAGGAATGACAACGGAATTGACGGCCCCGCGCGTTCATGTTGCACATTTCCGACTTGTGGATATTGTGGATATTTACGTAAAATTGTTGAAATTTCGTCTAAAACTAAACCACTACTTAAGAGAACATCTCCCTTACCATTATCACACAGAGCATTGTGAATGACTGTGTAATACCTATGTGCTTGTCTCATTAGAAACAGTCTGCAGTGTCCTGGATATACACTAGTATCCATCCTGTACACTTCCATGTCGTCAGGTATGGTGTGAAGATTTATACCAGTTTCCACACAGAGGACATTGTTAAGTACATTTAAAACATCCCAGTCGCTTTCGAATCGGCAGGTTAGCCCCTCTGCCTTGCTGCCAGCTGTGATTCTTATGACATTAGTAAACCGTGCATTCGACAGCCTATCATTCTCCCTGTAGTTCTTAGCCCGCCAACGTCTGATCTCCTCGCCGTACCCAAGCCGATTCATTATAGTACTGATCTCCACGGACACACTTTCGACATAATTCTGAAAACGAAATGTCTACAGTATAAATCAACTTATATATGGTACGTGGGCGCCATAAACATAACCAAAGCCTTTCTCGAAGTGTCCGTATTGTAGGGAAATTAGTTACAGTTCCATTCGTTCCAACTATGAAAGTCAATATGTTCATACTATTTAGGTGAAATTCGGTAAATACACATTTTAAAGTTGTGCTCAGATTCAATTTAAACGTACCGAAATACAATATATTTTACAAAATATTACATCGATACAAATCCAATAGTATAATAATTATATAAAAGTGATTAAAATCATATGTTTTCGGTTCTGTTCCGGAAAATGGATTAAGGTAACTTTAACAGTGTTTCCAGTAAGTCCGCACATTGTATGTAATTGAACTCATTACGTCTGTGCAAGAACAATTATTCTTGACATTAACATAACTAATTCATTAAAAGAGATATAAAGCAATTAATTGATGGTTTTGGCAATATAAGAGTTTCGTACGAGAACTACAGACATGTTACTATGGAAACTAACATTCCCTGCATACTTAACTTAACAAATTCATAAGAAATGTCATCCAGATGTGGTGGACAGATTGGCGAACAGACCCCTGTTTCGCGCGTGAACGTTACATAGGTTCTTGACGAATGAAAGCTCGAACAATATCTTAATTGTCAAAGAACGGCCGACGTACGCATTTAGGGGATAATAAAACCTGACAGTCGATACGCTATTCAATTGTTGACAAATATGTGGCGATAGGTCTTATATATTTAACGTCAGCAAATATGTGTATCCATCCTTGTTTTAGCGATTCATGATTTTACTTATTTTGTCAATATTTGGGCGTGTTACTAAATTTTAGAATCATCGTTTGTTATTGACTCTGTGTTGAAAATTAGTAAGTTTTCACAGACACAGCAGCCAATACATTCATCACTCTCGGGTAAAAGCGTTCCTTAACACAGCTCTCTGTGCAGGCGTCGCATATTCGTAAATCATTGATTTAAATAGTTTTTAAAGCGGGACTTCACGATTTTGTCAAATATTTATGAATTTGTATCAAATGTGTAAACAAACTTATTATACATATATTTCAATATAAATTAAAATAAAAGTTAAGAAGAGCATTTGTCGAAAAATGCGAAATAAGCCATATATTTAATTCTGAAATCGAAAATGTCTGTACAGTCGAATTCGCCAGCATGAATATCATGCATGTACGATGTGAATCTAAATTAAGTTTCCTGCAACGATATCTATTCATACGACACACGAACACTTACTCCGATCCTAATAAAAAGACGAATGCTTCGGTTATTGTAGGAAAATATGTACGAAATATCTTCGTCACAATCGGCTCGGGGAACTAATTTGTCTTTGCTGCATTTTATGAAATTCGTCTTCAATGTATAATTTTTCTTGCCTAATTTGTGTTATTATAACATATTGTTATCAATATATTACATTTAACACATATAAAAATCGTGCAGTCCCGCTTTAAACACAGCAACTTGTATCGCCGAAACTAACAAGTCATTCAGGGACTTAAAGGGAGATTATACGATTTTGTCAAATATTTATGAATGTTTATAAAATGTGCAAAACACTTATTATACATTTATTTCAATATAAATTAAAATAAAAGTTAAGAACATGTGTCGAACAATGCGAAAAAAGCCAGATATTTAGTTCTGAAATCGAAAATGTCTGTACAGTCGAATTCGCCAGCAAGTATATCATGCATATACGATGTCAATCTAAATTTAGTTTACGGATCATTTTAATTTCCTGCAACGATATATATTCATACGACACACGAACATTTACTCCGATCTTAATAAAAAGACGAATGCTTCGGTTATTGTGGGAAAATATGTACGAAATATCTTCGTCACAATTGGCTCGGGGCGCTAATTTGTCTTTGCTGCATTTTTTGAAATTCGTCCTCAATGTATAATTTTTCTTGCCTATTTTGTGTTATTGTAACATATTTTTATCAATATATTACAATTTAACACTTAAAATAGCTTAAATCTCCCTTTAAGCGTACTTTATGGCTGCTGTATCTAGGAAATCTTTCAGACTTTGAAATACCCATGAGATATGACTGTACAGAACCTACGAACTCTGCGTGACCCGAGAGTGAGGCCTCAACAGGTTGCGTTGTGTTGGAATTCAGGTCAGTTTCTGCATTACCCAAGGCTGATTCGTGTACAAGTTGCTTTGCAAGGAAACATTTCCTGCCTCTGTCTTACTTGACCGATTGTAATGGCTTCTTTGTCGGGTAACGCTTAATTTTCTGATATACCCGAGCGTTACGACCGTGCATGCTGCTTTGTCTGGGAACTCTTTCAGTCTCTGACTTACCTGAGTGACGACTGTACAGACTGTTGCGTCCGGGAACGCTTTCAGGCTTTGACTTACCCGAGAGTGACGACTGTACATACTGTTGCGTCCGGGAACGCTTTCAATCTCTGACTTACCTGAGAGTGACGACTGTACAGACTGTTGCGTCCGGGAACGCTTTCAGGCTTTGACTTACCCGAGAGTGACGACTGTACATACTGTTGCGTCCGGGAACGCTTTCAATCTCTGACTTACCTGAGAGTGACGACTGTACAGACTGTTGCGTCCGGGAACGCTTTCAGGCTTTGACTTACCCGAGAGTGACGACTGTACATACTGTTGCGTCCGGGAACGCTTTCAATCTCTGACTTACCTGAGAGTGACGACTGCACAGGCTGCTTTCAGTTTCTGACATAAGTTGATCACTTCCTCCTTCTGCCATTTTCAGAAGGCTGCGTGCATATAAATTTATAAAACATTTTATGATGAGTGAAATTAGCTTCAATGTCAGCCGAAGACTTAAATTCTTATTAAGAGATTAACCCGAACCCTAATACAAAAAGAGGGTATGTTAGTCTGATGATCTCTTATAGGATCCAAACGTTTGCGAATCATTCGATATGGTTGTTATAGAGTTTGTAATTCATCAAGTGTACAAAACTATAAATATGGAATTTCCCAGTCATTTAAAAGTTTTAATTTAAGATGTGTGAAAACTTCAATATTAATGCAAATGCAAGTTTTGTTTCATGATTTGGATCTTAATCTAGTTTTACAAAATCAACAATTCAAACATAACTGACAAAAAAATATACGCACATTTGAGTACATATTTGAAAGTTACAGTTGTACTTATTTAAGTAAACGTTTAAAAACAGTGTTATCAGCTTTCGATTAAAAATGTACATTTAATAATTTTCAATAAATATGTATGTTTTAGAGAAACTATTATTGCTATATACATTTTTAATTATTCTGTAATGGGAAACAATCATTGTAATCTAATTAAATTAACAAGACTGCGACGGATTACTGATTACAAATAAACTTACTGCCCGTGTAATCACACAATAAACTCCAAGCAGAAGTAATTACACATACTCGCACAGTCTCTTAAAACTGTTCTCGTTACCCTGCAAGGAACTTAATTAACCGACATGACATCACAAAATTGTGATTCACGGGCTTTCTTTGGAATAACCCGCAAATCAGCTGCATAGTGACAAAGGCGGATCTTTTTTCACAATGGTTAACAACGAAGAAACCAAAATACAGGGAAGATATTTTGCGCTGAACAGAAATGAAACAAAAAAGGAAACTATGTACATGTACCTTGCAAATGGTAAAAACAAATACCCAGTCAGTTTAAGTTTCGATGTGTGTATTGGCTAAACTTTAGAAGATAGAGATCATACCACGCAATCCTAACAATTAATTGCGTGAATATTGTATTTTCCTTTAAAATTTGGTTGACACAAATCCGGCATCGAATTTACATCTTTCATGATACTATTGAATTAAACATCAGGAAGTTATTACAATCTATTCAGTGTACATTTGTGTGACCAAATACACGTAAATGTTAGTAACTGACGGAAGAAGAATGGTTAACCACATATTGTAAGTACTGCAGTAGTTAAATCCCGTACCCTATAAACCCTGATACCTTGCAGTTTAAGTGATATACGGATAGTGCACTCAAGCGGTCAAGAAAGTATCATATATACCATTATACAAGTACACAATTCTTGTATACACCAATAATACTTAACACGAGAATGATTTTGTTTTTAAGGCTAATATTTCTGGTTATTAAAAAAAAGAAGTTTATGATAAAAATTGCTTACTTTTTTTTGCGCTTGAGTTAATAGGAGTACATGTATGTTCGTGGTGGCTCTGGGTTTCTAGTCAATATACATGTTAATATCAAAATGTAACAATTACAGGAAATCTCTTGAAAAAAAACAAGGCCATTACAATTAATGTTTGTGTTATACATATACGAAAGCTAATCAAAGTATTAGTTTCTCGATCGCTATTAACGAGACATCGCAAACGTTTCCAACAGATACCTCCGTATATTTTATCAGCAAAAACCTAAATAAAACGGTTATTTTCATCAAGAATATTTACTCATCAATTGTAAGAAAAATCTGAAAAAAATAAAATTGTCCAAAAACAAGTACGAGATTAAATGTACAAATATTTTATATCACAAACTTGTTATTATATGATACAAAGGCATATACTATCAACAATATTTGTATCGAAAAGAAGGCCACGTGATTTAAATAGCACACATATTGTTATGTCATTTATGTCATCACATTTTACTCAAAGAAGGGTATTTACTATTATTGGTTGCATATATCTACTATATCTGCTATACTTTATCTATTATAAAGGTCCAACTTTAATAAGTCTTACTAAGTCGTACGATACTAACACAATATTACTATAATTTACTAGTACAGTAAATCTATAATTATTACCGATTCATTTAATCAAATAATTGGCTTTAAGATTTTTCTTTCACGCTGATTGATTGGGTTTGTATAAAAAAGACGCGTGCTTATTTAGACAGAAAACTCTCATTTTGAGGGTTTTTCCCAGCAAGCTGGAATAAAATCAAAGTTTTGGGATTCAGTTACAACATATAACAGCTGTTTGACAAAATGATTATAGGAACTACCAAAAAGGCCTAAAGTAAATAAAGAAACTTGAGACATGTTAGAACAAACTGATACGTGCATATTTCGTGATGTTTGCATAATAATTGCGGCTTTCATATAGGTTTTCTTCTGCATGGTACATATTTGATATGGGCAGAAAAAGTTTAAGAACAAATTAAAATGTTCACTTTATACATATTTTAAACGAAGTACCATAGGCTGTTGAACATTTTTACCCTATATTCATGATTTAAACAAACGTTAAAGAGGCCACCATACGATGCGCACAACAAGTATTAACTCCTTACCCTGCGGTTTCAGAGAATATGATATTTATATAAGTCCATAAAAATAATATAACCCCTAGGTATACAGTATGTACTAAATATGTATACCGTAGGTACATTAATTATATGATTAACGGTAAATGAATCTTCGTAATCATGCTTTGAATGTTATGTTGTACGAGCGATGTACATTGTGCACGTTATAATATTCTTGGGGCCGTAAATTATGTATCGAGATTAATGTAGTCGTTAACGATTTTACATAAACTCCGTTTCATCAACGAAATCGTAAATGCAACATACATAAAATACGACTACTTAAATATACGTATTTTGTAACCGAAAAAAATAGTGACACAGTCTGAAAAATTGCATGACGTAATTTTCGCGCGTTTTGTCAGCTAAGGCAAACATCGCACAAAAAACATACTCCTATAAATATGAGGTCGATTTACGTCTAATTATTTGGACTAACAAAAACAATGCTAGTTGTAAATCGATTTGGCCGACACTCCCCTTCCGTTACTAAACGCAAAAAGAAGTTATTTTGGATGGAGACGTTTGAAATGTGAGTTGCGAACTTGTTGGTCATGAATGAAGACAGCTGAAATAATTCGCGTTCAGGATAAATCTGAACGCAAATTATTTCAGCCAAGTGTCTGCCAAAGCAAAAATCATCAAAAGATTAAGGCGGCAATTGATATTGACAAGAATGAAGATTATTTTTTTGCTTATTTTTTTTATCCATGAATAAAAATGTGTATTGGTAAGATAAATTGTTTTGTTCTTTCTGTGCAGAAATGTGACTGTGGTGTAGATCAATTTACAGTTTAATAATATAATTTAATAGAGACCAATCGGAATTCAGGCTGACAATAACAAGACATCATGGATTGAAAGTTTGTCATGTCAGCATTTTTGTGTTCAATTATCAAATATTTTATTTCAATAAGGTATTAGATTCACGTGACACAACATGTTTAGTAATTACAAATGTCATATCATTGAGAATGCTATTTGTTTGTCTATTATATAGAGGATATTTGTTGGATTCAGTGGATTATCGTTTTTAATTCACGAGTGATCATAGACAATGATATTTTCACAAGTGGCGCAGCCACGAGTGAAAAGATATATTTTCTATGATCACGAGTGAATAAAAATCAATATTCCACCGAATCCAAAAAAAATTCTTTTTATTTTATGCTTTTTTCGCAGTTTATATACATTGTTAAAGAGTTTTACTTAAGAATGTCGTTGGGATTATGTTGTCATTTTGTCAAATAAATGACGTCATTTCACAGTAAACAATGAAAATTATCGATAATTCTCACTGATAATTTTCATTGTTTGAAACAGTGAAATTATCCGTTTTAATCCACCGATATTTGTCTATAAACCACTGGAAAGCATAAAATAAATATCATTGTCCACAATAATTTATTATAGTGTTGATTAACAAGATGTAAATAATCAACATTGATTTATATTGCTTTCTCTGCAAAACTGTGTTACATGTAAAGATCACAAATGCAGTTTTCATTTCTTTGTTTTTCCAGAAAACAAAATGTTATTACTGGCTGAAGGACCAAAATTGAATGGACAGAGAAGACGGTTGTCAAAACTCAAACAGAAGTTGTGTCACTCAGCTACATTAAAACATAAAACTGAAGGCAGAAGCAACAAATAGTTTGTTTTTTTTCTTCTATAGAATATAGTTAAGCTGACTGCTAATTATTTCCTACAATGAAAATGTAACAATTAATGTTTTCAATTTAAAGCTGGGCTGTTTTCGGAGAAAACCCAAGGTATTGTCATAGCCAGCGTGTCGTGTCGTCCGCGTCATGCTCAAACCTTAACATTTTGTCAATGTATTGAACTTTAGCCATAAAATCAAAGTGCTTCCACCTATAACTTTGAAACTTCATATGCAGCTCCACCTTGACGAGTTCTACACGCCTCACCCATATTTGGGTCACTAGGTCAAAGGTGAAGGTCCCTGTGACCTTAAAATAATTCTGACAAGCTTTTATTCGTTAAAAAATGCACCCGTAGCCGAGCGTTCACACCTGTTATGCGGTGCTTTTGTTTTTCATTGTACTCTGTTTTATGGGGATGAAGTATTGCTGCATTTTTTCATTTAACTTTATTACCGGTAACCTATTTACCAGAGTATGAACTTGTGTGTAAAGGTATTTTTTATTTAATTCTTTCGACATCAATGTACTTAAAAAAGAAATTGGAATGTAGAGCATTAGTGTCACACACAAATGTTGAGTTTAAGTTCAGAAAGCTAGGTTAATTTTGCAATACAAAAACCAACTTTCAGAAACAAAACCAGGTCATGTAGGCATGTTGTGTATTTAATATTTAGTTCTGTTAAATGTATAAACTAGTAAACTTATCTGCTGGCAGCAACATGTGAAGAATGAAGCAACAGCGTAATAAAACTCGGGAGGAGATGTTGATGGCGTCAAGGGAAAGATATGCCATTCAGAGGGACATAAGCAATAATCATGAGGAACGGGTTTCTCTTTAAAAAAAATAAATTCTAAATTGCTCAATTGTTTCTGGAACTTTTAATTGATTTTACATGTGATGGTGTTCAGTGAGTCTATGAAACTTATTATTACACATACTATCATGTAAGATATAAATTGTCATATGAATTATAATACCATGCCCAGTTAATATATTGTACTTCCTGATTAATAATAAATATTTGTGAATGTTCTTTGTGTTTTATTCATTGAAAACTAGTGTTATAGCAACTGTTATCAAATATTTTAAACATTATTATCATAAACATTTCATTAAAAATACAAAAAATTGCAAAGGTAAACAACATTTTTTAACGGTAGATGACTAAATAATTGAACAGAGAATCATAAAGGGGTAAAGTTTAGTAAAAACATTCGGAAACAATCTAATATACTGGAAAACTTCTATTTTTTTATGACAATAATATCCATATTTATAGACAGCACACTTATTAAAGTACCGATACATATACAAGCCCACTTTTTATGCCCCCCTTCAAAGAAGAGGGGGTATATTGTTTTGCTTGGTCAGTCTGTCCACCAGATGGTTTCCGGATGATAGATAACTCAAGAAAGCTTAAACCTAGGATTATGAAACTTCATAGGTAGATTAATCATGACTGGCAGATGACCCCTATAGATTGTCAGGTCACTAGGTCAAAGGTCAAGGTCACAGTGAGTCGAAACAGTAAAATGATTTCCAGATGATGAATTAAGAATGCTTACGCCTAGGATCATGAAACTTCATAGGTACATTGATCATGACTTGCAGATGACCCCTATTGATTTTCAGGTCACTAGGTCAAATGTCAAGGTCACGGTGACTCAAAATAGTAAAATGGTTTCCGGATGGTAACTCAAAAATGCTAACAGCTAGGATTATGAAACTTCATAGGTACATTGATCATGTCTGGCAGATGACTCCTATTGCTTTTCAGGTCACTAGGTCAAAGGTCAAGTTCACAGTGACAAAAAACGTATTCACACAATGACTGCCACTACAACTGACAGCCCAAAAGGGGGGCATGCATGTTTTACTAACAGCCCTTGTTTTAATGTGGCTTTGAGAATGTTCATTACAGAGAACACCTTTTAGAGCAAAAGTCAGTGGGTAAAATATCACTTGAATAATTGTTAATGGGGAAAAGTACCTTGAGTATATGATCTTTTCTGGAGCTCATATAACTGTTCAATATTCAAGGGACCTTTTCCAGTTTTGGTAAATTGACTAAATTAAAAAAAATAAGTTTAAGATTCGCAAACTTTTGTTGTAGTTCTGATATTTGTGAGGAAACAGTAATACTGAACATTTACCATGCTCTAAAATATCCATTATATGCATCTTTTGACGATTTAAAAACTTGAAAATTTTAAAGCGTTGCAACTATCTGCTGCAACACTCGACGATTGAATAATTTGTAGAGTTCTGTTGTTGTCGTTATATTTTGTGACACGATGAGGATTGCTTATATAAAGTGTAAACCACATCAATCATTGTATCAACATGGACGGACAAGTGGTCTTAGTGTGAGGTTTTTACTTCAGGGGTCAGTGGTTTGAGCCCTGTAGGAGTTACTTTTTATCTTTCTTTAATTGTATTCTTTTTTTACTGGAGCTTTTTAGATCCAGTGTTTACATGTATCAATATAAAAGCGTTTAATGAAAAACTTAAATATCTGCCAAAATTTAGGAAAAGTTCCCTTTAAAATAAATATTAAATCAAGCACTTGGTACTACCTAACACATAACTTTTTTTATTGGTCCTCAGAACATTGGCATTTTTTTCTTTCACAAACCTATAACCTTAAATAGTAATAATTATAAGTAAATATTAGACAAATTATGCATACACAATTATAAAACATGCAAACATCAGCTGTTGTAACTATTGTGTCTAGACGACCAGGAATACCAATCCTTCCAAATCAGCAATGACACTACTTTACGCCATTTGGCTGAGTAGTGTAGCTCTGCCTATTCAGAGAAGACTCAAGCCATCTATCACTTTATAACATTTATAACTATAAATTTTTAACATATTTTATGAAACAGTTTGATCAGCTGCTGCCTCTTATCACATGCTGCTCGATGTACTGGTGTGTTGCTCATAACTTCCGGTTCCATCACGTTTCCAACCAATTCCTCTATCAGTGTAACGTTTGAATCCAGACACAGGTTATGCAGGGGCATGTACACAGTTGATATTTCACAGCACTTATTGGACTTGAAAGGCCAACATCCACCAGTGGCATGCAGATATCTAAACAAATATCAAAAGTATTTCTTTAACATAGACATTTGTCTAAGTGACTAAATTGTCCTGATACCATTGACATTAATTTAATTTTAATATAAATTATGTATAATATATAGCCTACAAAACACTTTATTTGTGCCTGTATTCACTATTAATGCACAATATCATTTTAATGCACTAGTAAACAATATTTCATACATAGAGTCTGAGGATAAGCAAAATGAATTAAGATTTAAAATAAAATGAATAAATCATCAGTTTATTTAAACGGACATTTTTTTATGAAACATCATATTCACACATGCAAACAACCCTCAGTTATTATAAAAGTTAATTTACATATAAATTCTAAAATTTGATAATTAAACTTGTACGTTATCAAGCTTTAAAAGTTACGTTTGATTTAAGACACTGTGAGGCACAAGAAAGAGATTGGCACTAATACTTCATTTAAATACTGTGTGGTAAGTTGATCTCGCACTAATAAGACTTATATTTCACAACCTATATAATATGTTACCAATCTCGTGATTTCAACACTCCAAATGCCCTTTCTACTACCCACCCTCTACATAGATGGTCATTGTAGGCCTGTTCCGCAGCATGGGAGGGATGAGGTTAAGGGGTCATCAGGTTAGTCCTTAACGGATACCCACTATCTCCCAGCAAATGACCCTCATCATTGGTGCTCAGATATTGCTGTAAATTGAAATATTTTATTGGGCAGTTGCTTTGTCTTTGATAAAACAGCAGTCCACAGTTAATATTGTTAGATTAAGGTAGGAAAGCATCTCAATAAGTTTCACAAAACTAGCTTAAGTATTATCAAATCACTATATTTTAGTTACCTAGATGAAATAATGTAACTTAAGACAATATTTAAAGATAATACTGATAGCTGCATTGGCTAACACATAAAAGAACAAAAGCTTGATCACACAGTGCTAATGGTGCTTATTGTGGTAGTTAATGATTTTTGCGCATGTACGTAACTAATTATTATTAGATGTCAAAGATGATAAGCATTACGCTTATTTCAACCTTTTATGGTATTTATCTGCTTTTATACCAAATTTAATGATAAGGTAATGAATCATAATACTGTATTTACATTTACCTCATGCTGGCGTCAGCAACAGCCTGCACATTAATGGCATGGAATCCTCAGTAAACATCTCCCTTGGCAATATGCAATATGCCAAAATCTATAAAAAAAAAAGTTATTCATTAACATGAAAGTGCTCATCATTTCATGTTCACATTACCAACACAAAAGGGAGGAACGCAGAAAAGGAGTAAATAAATAAAAAAAGCCCCATCAATATGCACGAAAAAAATTTTTGGATGGGGGGTGCATATTTATAGCACTGCAGAATAGAATTTGACAAACAAATAAATTGTAATCAAATGAAAACAATATAGAAATAATTAAGGTAATTGTTCTGCAATTATTAAAGACATAAGGTACAATCTACTTTACTCACGCTCAATTGGTTATTCACAGCTTGGGTACTACTTACATATACCCCTGGTATCATTAAGCATACTTGCATGTACCTCGGGTATGGTTAATATACTTAAACGTACCCGGTCCTTATTAGGCTGTACCCGAGTTGTATTCCTGCCAAAAATTCGATGTGGTACAGTGCACTACAGATAAATGTAAAGCCATATTGTTTATCTAAATTAAACTTACCTTTTGAAAAAACTGCATCAATATGCTTTTTGAGTATAAATTTCGATGATAAAAGACTATTTGAGAGAAAAAAATGACATTAATGTGAACATAATTAAAAAAAATTAAGCCTACAACAACCCAGTTAGCATTAAATTTTCGGATATGTTAAAGTATATTAACTGTAACAGGGTTAGCTCTACATGTAAGTATATTTAAAGAGTACCCGGGGTACAGGTAAGTAGTATCCGAGCTGGCAATGACCAATCGAACAACATTGTAATCAAATGAGAACAATATAGAAACAATTAAGGTGATTTTTCTACAATTATTAAATACATAAGGTACCATTACTCAGCATCTACTTAACTCACCAATACAATAAACTTGTTTAAAAATAGCAAACACAAACAATATCATGATGTCATATTCATTTTCATGATCACGATGTTATAATCAACAATTTCGAGGTAAAGTATTGTTCAATCATAACATTTAGAAGTAGAACAACTACAAGTTCAACATTAGCGGGTGGGGTAAATCAGTCTGCACAATGATATTTTTGACACTTTCAGATGTAAATATGGGGGATATCGGTACTCTGTGGGCGATTGTAGAATTACAGAAATCCCCGCTACAAGTCCATATTTTTCAAAAGAAGTGAGATATTGTTGTTAAGTTTTTGTCTGTACCTCTTCTTTCTAATATCAAAAAGCCACCCAGATGATTTTTTGACACTTGAAGAGCTTTACAGCGGGGATTTCTGTTCCTGATCGTGCTTGTGAAAACATGCACTATGGATTCATACTCGGAATCCCAATAATTATGTATATATTTTAGTTTTTTACTACCAAAAATGAATAATAACAATTTTTCATCAGTGAATTGATTGTTTTTTGCAATATTCTATCTTAATATCCGCAGTATTTTGAAAAATAATAAATATTATTGGGGATTTCTGGGGATTTCGGGGGATTTCGGGCTCGGAATCCCAATAATTATGTATATATTTTAGTCTTTCACTACCAAAAATGGATAAAAACAATTTTTCATCAGTGAATTGATTGTATTTTGCAATATTCTATCTTAATATCCGCAGTATTTTGATAATTAATAAATAGTATTGGGGATTTCTGGGGATTTCGGGCTCGGAATCCCAATAATTATATATATATTTTAGATTTTCAGTACCAAACATGGATAATAACAATTTTTCATCAGTGAATTGATTGTATTTTGCAATATTCTACTTTAATATCCGCATTATTTTGATAAATCAGGGGTGGCGAAATCAAATGTCCGAGTTGCCCGAGTCGTACATTTGCTTGTCCGGGCAACTGATTTTTTTCAATTACGTTGTCCGTGGACAACCAGTCGGGTTGAGAAATACAAAAAAATAGATTGTATTAAAGCCGTTATTAAGTTTTACAAAACCGGATGTTGACACCCGATAACATTGTCAGTGCTATTTGCGGAGCAATCAAGCTAAAATATGGGCACTTTCCTGCACAGTGGTCTCGCTTATTCTATAAGCATGATAAGAGAACAGGAGGCTAGCATGCCGCATTTTCAACATTCGGCCCGTCTGTTTAATAGGCAGTGTACAGACAGGTTTGCTCGTTCATTCCGTACCTAAATGTTGAACGTTAGTCTTAAATTTTAAAATGCATTATTAATACCAAAGGGGAGGTATAAAACCCGGAAATGTCCGGAAAACCCAGAGTGTGTCACATCGCTCCTACCTAACTAAATTCCTAGACTCACAAACGTCGGGACGTTGGGACGTGAAAAGCCGAAAGCCGAGTTGGATTACGTACAGTTCCGTTGATTGGGTGAAGTGTTCCGTTTGAATCAACTACAATTTATATTTAAGTTGAACAAAGACGGTAAAATAGTCATTATGTATAAAAAACATATATATAATATATAATTTGAACATTACATTTCCTGGCTTATTTCATCTGCAAAAATGAAAATTATATATTGGAATACTGTTTTAAAACACCGCTGTGGTTTTAACCGAGTTGAATGGTAGAACTCACTACATACAATTACGACTGACTTATAACATCATGACGTATTTTCAGGTGAGCTTATGAAGCAATATTATACATTTAAAGCAAAATCAAACTACTTCCTGAAGTACAGCTTACTCGCGTGTGCTTGATTGGTTTTCCAATTTTATAATTCAAACCCGAAACTAAAAAAGACAGGAAGAAAATTCATTCAAATTCAACTGACATGGATGTAAAGACCGGAATATTATGTTGAGATAAAACACCAAATAACACGTAAACAGGAAAAAATAGTTTTCCCTGACAAAGAAGAAAACTTGAACAATTGATCATATGATACGACATAATTGGACAGGAAAAAAATTCATTCAAATCCAACTGACATGGATGTAAAGACCGGAAGATTATGTTGAGATAAAACACCTAATAACACGGAAACAGGAAAAAAATAGTTTTCCCTCACAAAGAAGATAACTTGAACAATTGATCATATGATACGACACAATTGGACGCGTTTGGTCAATCCGAAAGCAATGGCGTAAATATTGAGCGGAGATATTTGGTAAACAAAATAATTATGTCAGCAATATATTTCGGCGTTTTACTCACACTATCCCGCTTTTAAATCCGGTTGTGTACGCAAATATAAACACGTGTAATGTTTCAAGACACTTCATTTTATACTTTGTTAATCAGTGCTTGCTAGTCTTCCTAATGCTTCATTTCTTATCAATGGCGTTGATACCATTTTAAAAATACTGTAGTACGTGTTAACCATGTAACCAACAACCCAATACGTTATAACATAATACTACTGTTCTGAATGGTTTGATGTAATGCAACCTTTGTGTCATAAACGCCTCATGATTTTGTGAATAACCAGGATGACTGACCAAAAAGGTCAAAACACAAAATGCATTTGCAAAATGTGAACTCCGTTAGCCTGATGACAGGTTATAAACAACTATGCTGGTTTTGCAAGTCTATTATTTTAATAAAATACTTTTAAATTATGTTGCTCAAAAAGATACAGGGCAGCGTATACATACAAGTAGTATTTAAAGACGAATGTGCTGTTCATGTATAACTTGGTTTGAATAAATATAAGATAAAACAATGTCAAAACAAAAGCTAAATGGAAGAAGTTCAGGATTTATTTCGTTATTTAATTTAAAAACTTGTACTTTCGTAGTAATGGCAGTCAACACAGTTTTGAAATTAACCTGGAGATATGGTATGTGTTTGTCTTGTGTTAAACTTATTTTATTTACAACTTATTTTATTTGTTGTTTTAAAACGTGTATTCAAAAACAATCCATGCAAAATACGAAATTTGATATTGATCAAGTGTTACATTAATAGTTGTAATTGTATAGGTTAATAACATTTAAATGATGTGTCAATATTATATTCATGTTATTATCAAAATATGCTATGACGTAACGTACAAAAGTCCGTCCATCCAGAAAATTGCGCATGTGATGTACATGTTTTCTTAATAAAATTTTAATTTTTTAACATAGCGTCATGATAATTATTTCAAACGAATCAGCTGAAAAATGCGCATTTCACAATATATAATACAAAAAAAACAGAGATACCGACATTTAAGGATAACCTATGTTTAAGTGATTATAAAAGCTATATTATTTTTTCCATATTAATTATAATGGTATCCTAGTAGAGAGGCCCTCTAAGGTTTGTAAAACATGCAACAATAATGTTTTACAATATCAAATTAGCATTCTTGTTAGCGTCCAAAGTTGGTAAAGTTTTATGATTTCGAATGCCTAATTATGTTTTGCGTAAAATTCGGAAAAGATAAAAGTAATTATAAAAGCAATATTTTCTACCGACTTGAATTAAAATGATATCGTTGTGAAGGAAAATTTATGACGTTCCTAAAATGTGCAAAAGTATTTTTTCAATATCAGATGTGCGTTGTAGGTTGGTAAAAGTTGTTTGATTTCCCTGCCAAATTATGACATTTTCTGTTTTAAATGTACAGTTTTAAAGCGTAAAATTGTTTCCGGTAACCCGACCCTACGTTTTTTATCTTGCCGACCCTAAAATTTAGTTTGGAGTATTTAAAGTCGATTTTCGTGCAACACGCTTTTCTTTCGACATTATCACTTTACATGCATATAATAGGGATATAAGGCATCCGGATAAAAACCCTCCCGTCAATTTCATAGGGGCGGACATAAGCTCTCCCGTCTTTTATTCGGAAATTTAAATATCGCTTACCGTTAAACTGAAATAATGACCCTTGGATTATTTTTTCAATATACTTAGTATAAGAATAATTTCTTGTGAACGCATCTCCTCTTATAATTTCAATGGATTTTCATTTATACTCATGGACATTCTTCAGGGCGACATGCAGTTGTACGTTAATGCCGGAAGTTATATATTGCCTATTATTTAGGAAGTTCTGGCCATTGTAATATTTGCCTCTATTAACCTCAATTGTACAGGAATCTGTCGGACTGTACCTAATTCCCCCATACAGAGGCTATATACTTATGTGTAAAGCTAATTCATGCTAACAATTCACTGTCTCAGTAAAACGGCTATTCCCGTCAAAAACAGAATGTATATTAAAAATAAAGTTTTCATTTAGGAATGCATGTATGTTTCCTAATTAATAAAGAACACAATAATTTATATGTTGAATAAGGTTGAGAATGTAATTTTGATCGAGGCGATTTAAAAACCCGCTTGTAAGTGATAATGTTATTCTATTATATCATAAAAATATCCCTGTTTATGTTTGGCAAATATGATGATTTTCTAAACACATCTAGAATATCAGAACAATACTACGGAATTAAAAAAAAAAACATGTTATTTTTGTTCAAGATCGATTGTGTATATTTGTAAATACTTATATAGAACTATATACAGTTTAATCCGTATCAACTCGCCATTTCACTTAAGTTTCTGTTTCTGGATTTATTTTCATTTGCATTGTATAGTCGTACAAAGTACGGTGTGTCATACCAGCAATAATGAGATTTAAGCCATGAATACACTGTATCAAAAATGAATACACAAGATCCTTATTAGTTAATTCATTGTGAATTGGTCAACACTGGCCTAGCTGCTGATAGGATCTTCTCCAGAAATGAGATACACGGTAGATTCGCTGCAGCCAATACACAATTCATAGTGACACATATTTGTTATTGAAAAAAAATAAACACCATAGAAACGTCATTATAACCATCATGTTTCTTGATATTACTTGTTCTATCGCCCGTAATTAAAGGAGGACGAGATTATTAATGGCACTATCCGGATTCCGTACTTTGATAATACTTGTTAAGATTTTCAAATACATTTTTTGAGTCCCCCAAACCGAAATTTTCATAAAGCACCACACTCGTGTCACTTATATTCAACGTTATGAATGCCCAAATAACGATCGTTTGGTCACGCTTTGGTCAAGATTTGTGCCCGCCACCGCGCCTCCCCTGTGATAACCCCACCAATTTCATGTAAAACTAAAGCGGTGGTATGCATGCGCGATAAGGATCTTGATCCTGCTTTGTCCCCACGACATAAAATGGCACATTTTCACAAGACTGAAACTTATTTTTCTCAATTTCTCTTGTATATACGGAAAAGGGATATATTATCTTTTATTCACATCAAATCCTGTTCATTGTACATTAAACTATCATTACAGGTTGTTGTGTTCGTTATCGGTTCAAACAACATCGGCACAAAGACCCCGGTAATTGGGCAATGTTTTACACGTGTTGTGCATGACGTAAATTACATCAGCTGAGGTTTCTTTAATCTTTATTGCTGTTTTCCACATGTTACATTTAAGGGACTTGTGATATCGTCGAAGACATATAAACTTACTTATCTTCATTTTTATTATCGGTTACAAGTACCATCTTGGAAGTATAGTTGACTCAATAAATAATACAACTCCAAACAGAGGTGGCGCTAGAGATTACGGAACGTGATATGTAGCTCCATGTTTTCATCAATAATAACGAAAAGAGGGCAAAACAAGTAATTTACGCAAATATAATTAGTTAACGCGTCTGTCAGGATTGTACAAAATATCGTCATACTATCATAATGTACGATTATTTTGGAAACACACACAATAGGGTTTTGAAAATTCTAATAAGATACATCGCTTCATATTACGTTTAGCGAATTATACTGATGAATGTACGCTGTTTAATAATTGTGTATTATGGGTGCACTAACAGATTCGAGTACAATATCAATTATAAATAACGTTAATATCAAGTTGCATCTGCAGGAAATTATTGTATCGTCAAAACAAGAACGGTCATTTTAGGCATGTGGCCAATTGCAATTAAATTAGACACAAGACAAAAAACACGACACACACTGTGGTCACCGCATTAACATGGCCAATGCAAAGCAACGCATAGCCTGAGGTTAAGACCCGGTTTAAGGGCGCCGAAAATTACACTTTGCCAAAAGAAAAAAAAAACCTTCAAAAGCAAAACACTAATTAACCTAATTGCATGACAATTTAAATCAAACTACAATAAAAGAGAATACGCTTAATTTGATTAAACTATTCAACTACTCAATGGTTGTATGTTCACCAGAGCAGCATAACTGTAACTTTCTTAGGCACAATGAAATGGAAAAAAAACAATGTCGCATGTTTTTAATAAAATAATAAGTTAACTCCAGAAATAAGATCATGAGGGAAAATAGTCAAACCACCCGCTGTTTTTTCCTTATTGCTAACACGACAACAAAAGCCATCATATATACTATTCACCCTCAATATAATATATAAATCAAAATCATTCGTAGGCACTTATCAGGATCCTTTTTACAAAGGTACCATTATAATTAATATCGAATTAATAAAACTGTTTTCTCTAAACCACTTTTACCTTTTCCGAGTTTTCCATTAAGCATTTTTTGTGTGCGAAAAAAAACCTAAAAGTAGACCGACTTTGACCGTGATTTACAGACCGACCCCGACCCTGCCATACAATATGTTTACATCGTTAGAAGCTTTGGAGGCTCTTTTTTTTCAACGGTACCATTATAATTCATATCGGACGAATAATAATGCATTTATAACCATTTTTACCTTTTCCGGGTTTTACCTAAAAGAATTCCGGGTTTTCCGGACATTTCCGGGTTTTATACCTTCCCATACCAAATGTTGGCTAAATTCTAGCATCATTTTTTTCTCATGTTATTTCATACAAATTCGAGCATTTCCGGATAGTTACGTTGCATATGGAAATGACTGTCATTAAAATTCAGAAGTGTTTGTCGGATTACACATTTACTTATGCTCATTTGAGAATAAAACAAAACGTGTACAGTTGTGTGTAATTAATTCAACGAGTCTTTGTTAAAACGCTTAACGTGATGAAAAAATGTTTTGACAATATAACAGTCAGTCAGTCAGTCAGTCAGTCAGTCAGTCAGTCAGTCAGTCAGTCAGTCAGTCAGTCAGTCAGTCAGTCAGTCAGTCAGTCAGTCAGTCAGTCAGTCAGTCAGTCAGTCAGTCAGTCAGTCAGTCAGTCAGTCAGTCAGTCAGTCAGTCAGTCAGTCAGTCAGTCAGTCAGTCAGTCAGTCAGTCAGTCAGTCAGTCAGTCAGTCAGTCAGTCAGTCACGCACGCACGCACGCACGCACGCACTCACGCACGCACGCACGCACGCACGCAATGAGTTTCATCAGATCGTATATTGTACTTTTAAGAGGTCGGACTCGGGGATAAATAACATGATTATTGTGTGCCAGTCTCGTCAAGTATAAACATACAAACACAATGCTTTTATATAATTGTATATTTGCTCAATATTTGAATATATTTTCATCTCGAAATTACAAAAAAAGTACAAAAAGAAAACAATAAAAAAATATTAAATTAAACATTTGCAGTTGTACTTAGAAATAAGAAAAGTTACATTGATTCATTGATAACACATTCATATATTTGTATGTATGTGCGATTAATTTATTCATAATTTTGTGTAAGTATTATTTTTTTAATGTTTTCAATGTTTATCCACTTGACAAAACCAGGTATGCTACATGTAGCAAAAGCATTTATATCATATTGACGCATGTGCGCAGCGGGTAATCAGATTCCCCGCTGCGGTATTCAGATTATCACCTTCAATCGGAGGCAATTTAATAACACCCCGCTAATTAGATAGCAGGATTAACAGCTTCAATAAGTTGTGATTTAATTAAAACCCCGCTTATAGTTTACCTATGTATTCCGTTGATATTTCTATCATGAATTAAATGAAACACAAGTTAAATGCCCCATCTTTTATATTTCTTTATAAATTTTAATGGTAATCATACCTGGTTTTTTTATCATTGTTCACCTTTGTTATTACAAGCATGATCTTGAATTATGTAACAGCTTCTTAGCATATGTATATGTTACTGTTGTATATACATTTTTTCTATTTTTTCATTACATTGTTCTTTTCTTATTCTAACTTTACAACCTTCTTTGCACATGTATATGTAACATAGTTGTATATATTTTTCTTTCGTTTTAAATTCTGTATTCTATCTTTTATTCTAATTTTACTACCTTCATTGCATATGTAACATAGTTGTGTATATATTTATTTCTTTATTTTTTTATTCTTTCTATCTTTTATTCTAACTACACTACCTCCTTTGCACATGTATATGTAACATAGTTGTATATATATATTTTTCTTCTTTTTTTATTCTATCTTTCTATCTTTTTTTCTAACTATACTACCTTTTTTGCATATGTATATGTAACATAGTTGTATATATATTTTTTAAATATTTGTACTGTATGGTTTTGTGATATGTACCACTTATTATGTATTATATTTGTATATACACATTCCGGCCAAAATGCCTGTGTATGTCCTGGATTTTTTTTAAAAATATTATTACATTCTACTATATTCTGATTTGGAATTGAGGATAACACATTCATTGACAGACAAGCTTGTCTAAAGCTGTGCAGTTTTATTTCAAAACAACATCTGCAAATTTTAACGTCTTATTTATATAGTTCGGCCTATGTTTATTTTTATTTTCTCGTTTAAATATTTGGGACTATTTCGGCCTATTTGTTACGAAATTCAAAATTTGGCTCTTTCAATAGGTGGCCTCCACGTGGCAAGAGCTGGGCAGCATATTCATTATGTTGGCAAACAATCTCGTTTATATATAGAGAGAACTTGAGTGCTTTGCAGTGATTTAGTGCTGTGCAGGGGTGATAGGCTGTATGACTGATTTCTACAAAATAAAATCATTTTCTTGACACCTGACGGTTTGTACAGCGGTTTAAGTTCTTGTGTGGATTTACCGAAATCCCCGCTAAGAGGCAAAATATGCTTGCTTAATAATTAACATTAATATCATTATTATCACTACTATAAGAAAGTACTATAATGCTTTCTTTATGCTTAGTAATTAATACTAATATCATTAAACTTGTTGCTTACCGGTGTATTGATGCAGTCGATAACGAGCACCCCGCCGGGACTACAGTAGGGTGCTAATACACACGTGTACCGTGTGCAATACCCGATCCAAGCAACGACGTGTCAGAACGCGGATTTCGATAATTCAACCTGTTAAAAATGTGCTCGCTCGTAAATCGAAATCACCGTTACTCCGCTAAGAGGCAGCGTATGGAGTGCTCAAAAATTAATATAAATATCATTATTTGTACAGTTATGCGATGCCAAGAAACAATCATACCAATGACATATTGACCATATAAGGCGTGAATATGGGGGATTTCGGTACTCGGCGGGCGAATGTAGAATTACCGAAATCCCTGGCCTAAGTGATAACTTTTTCAACCTAGGTCACCAAAGGGGATATTGTTGATAGTGTTCTTGTCTTTCTGACTGATTAATACAATAAGTAAGCAATATAATGATTCTTTTGACTCTTGCAGGTTTGTACAGCGGGGATTTCGGTACCGGCACGTGTCTATGCTCTTGTGTAGAATTACCGAAATCCCCGCTAAGAGGCAGCGTACGGTGTCAAGAGTGCTTAAAAATTCATATTAATATCATTATTTGTACATCAACAGTTATGCGATGCCAAGAAACAATCATATCAATGACATATTGACCCTGTAAGGCGTGAATATGGGGGATTTCGGTACTCGGCGGGCAAATGTAAAATTACCGAAATCCCCGCTACGAGGCAGCGTATGGTGTCAAGAGTGCTTAAAAATTAATATTAATATCATTATTTGTACATCAACAGTTATGCGATGCCAAGAAACAATCATATCAATGACATATTGACCATATAAGGCGTGAATATTAGGGATTTCGGTACTCGGCGGGCGAATGTAGAATTACCGAAATCCCTGGCCTAAGTGATAATTTTTCAACCTAGGTCACCAAAGGAGATATTGTTGATAGTTTTTTATCTTTCTGACTGATTTCTACACTAAGTAAGCAATACAATGATTTGTTTGACTCTTGCAGGTTTGTACAGCGGGGATTTCGGTACCGGCGCGTGTCTATGCTCTTGTGTAGAATTACCGAAATCCCCGCTAAGAGGCAGCGTACGGTGTCAAGAGTGCTTAAAAATTCATATTAATATCATTATTTGTACATCAACAGTTATGCGATGGCAAGAAACAATCATACCGATGACAAAGTGATCCTGTAAGGCGTGAATATGGGGGATTTCGGTACTCGGCGGGCAAATGTAGAATTACCGAAATCCCCCCTAAGCGGACACTTATGCTGTCAAGTGTGCTTAATAATTAACATTAATATTATTTTTTGCACGTAAACATTCAAGCAAAGCCAAAAACCAAGAATACAAATGATATTTTTGACACTTTCAGATGTAAATATGGGGGATTTCGGTACTCTGTGGGCGATTGTAGAATTACCGAAATCCCCGCTACAAGTCCATATTTTTTAAAAGAAGTGAGATATTGTTGTTAAGTTTTTGTCTGTACCTCTTCTTTCTAATATCAAAAAGCCACCCAGATGATTTTTTGACACCTGAAGAGCTTTACAGCGGGGATTTCTGTTCCTGATCGTGCTTGTGAAAACATGCACTATGGATTCATACTCGGAATCCCAATAATTATGTATATATTTTAGTTTTTCACTACCAAAAATGGATAAAAACAATTTTTCATCAGTGAATTGATTGTATTTTGCAATATTCTATCTTAATATCCGCAGTATTTTGATAAATAATAAATATTATTGGGGATTTCTGGGGATTTCGGGCTCGGAATCCCAATAATTATGTATATATTTTAGTTTTTCACTACCAAACATGGATAAAAACAATTTTTCATCAGTGAATTGATTGTATTTTGCAATATTCTATCTTAATATCCGCAGTATTTTGATAATTAATAAATAGTATTGGGGATTATTGGGGATTTCTGGGGATTTCTGTGGATTTCTGGCTCGGAATCTCAATAATTATGTATATATTTTAGTTTTTCACTTCCAAACATGGATAATAACAATTTTTCATCAGTGAAATGATTGTATTTTGCAATGTTCTATCTTAATATCCGCAGTATTTTGATAAATAATAAATATTATTGGGGATTTCGGGGGATTTCTGGGGATTTCGGTATTTCTACACACCGCAATATAACGCATGAAATGCACAATTTCCACGAGGATTACACCGTTGCCATCATCAGTTTTCTTAGAAACTGGCCACTATTTTATCTGATTAGAATGGTACATTTGTAGGTATAACAATAAATGCGTTAATAATTTATATAAACATTAAGTTTAACGGACAAGTGTAGTTCAGCAACGGACAAGTTAACGTTCCTAAATTGTTGTCCGTGGACAAGTATAGTTTTTTTAGATTTCGCCACCCCTGTAAATAATAAATATTATTGGGGATTTCGGGGGATTTCTGGGGATTTCGGTAATTACGGGGATTTCGGTATTTCTACACACCCGCCAGCAAGCGCTTAATTTGTTTACCTACCTACATGTATATCTAAACCGGTTATGTAAGTCGCGAAAACGTATTACCTTCTTCGTGGACGAAACTCAGCAGTCAGCACGAAGGAAGATTTGGGTATTTTGTGTTTCTTTTGCCTTTTCGGCTCCGGTAGAATCTAATCTGATTCTTTTCCGCGTCAGAATCAATTGTCGCGACTCATTGACGAAAATTTCTTTTCGGTTTCTTGAACATTTGCGCCAGTTTACACTACACTAGTTTAGAGGTTACACTAGACTAACATTGACGAGTTTGAACAGCGATTAAACCAAATATATTTGCAAGCACGATTCTCAACCAAAGCTCGATAAGACCATCGCTTATTTAATGTTGTACTGACATTATAATTCTTCAGAAGCTAGTATTTTTTCTAAAAATGAGAATAATCATTGCCATTTAATTAACCGTTTTCTTTCAACTGGTTGATGGCAACTATGCTTAGACTTTAGTTTTTACGCAAAAGTCGACAAAGTCAATCACATACAAAAACAAAATGACATTAAAATGATGACAGAAATTATTTGATCTCAAAAACGTTCAACACCCGATACATTGTCTTTTTTGAAAGGTGAACAGAAAACACAAAAGAAACTCCGTCCTGCTTAAATATACAAAACTTGAACAATACCCAGAAAAGCCATTTGAAATCGAAACCCAACCTCATCAACTGCAGGTATTACGTAAATCTTTAAATGAAGAAAATCTTAAAATGAAGAAAATGAACTTTTAGGTAAATATATTCGGAACCAGACTCTGTAAATCTGTAACCGTAACTATGACAAATGGCGCACTACCAACAAAAACACATATTGCAAGTCTTTGTTTGAAACAACCATGTTGTTTCAAAATATTTTATGGGCATCGTGCCCCCCCCCCCCATTTAGCCCTGTCAGTTTTGTTCAATTCCTAAATCAATTGTTAAAATGACACCATAGAAAACAAACACTATCCAAAAAGACACATACAACGTGAAAAAATCTATTAGTATGGTGTGTCGACGCCTGTAAATGATCAACAAGCACACATGTTAGGGGCTGAGTATCGGCGCCTACCAATCTCATATCTGACCTAGATTTATTTATAACGAATTACAAATAAAATAACTCTAAACATCTATTTGAATCTCGCTATAGTAAAACGGTGTTTAATGCATTTGCGTGCAGTGTCGTATCGCACAGTCTTATTTGTGACGACACTTTCCGCCAAAACTGGATTTTCGTTTAGAAGAGACTTCCTTTGAACTACACAATACATAAACGCTGGGACGACACTTTACGCACATGCTAACATTATAATGTTGATGTTAGGTTATGCCTTCTCATTACAGTTGTCGTGCTCGGAGGTGTGGCAATTTTCGTCGTCTTCATGATTGCGATGTTTGGTGGAACGCTTATACAGGTACGCACAAACATATGGGCCGTGCTCTGTGAAAACGAGGTTTAATGTATGTGCGTAAAGTGTCGTCCCAGATTAGCCTATGCAGACGACTCTTTTCGCTTTTATGATATTTTGCGTTTAAAGAAAGTCTCTTCTTAGCTAAAATCCAGTTTAGACTGAAAGTGTCGTTCCTGATTAGCCTGTGCTAATTGACCGCTGAACTGAGCCTGTATATGCGCATGCAAAATTGAAGGGTCTTGTCCACAGTTTCGTGAAAAGTGTCAATTATTTAAGAAAGAATGTGTATATTATGTTGAAACAAGCGAAATAGCACTCCGGACTTTTACTAATCTTTAAAATATTGCTTCATTAATGAGAAATCATCGATACTTTCGAAAATACTTTGAGGACCTGCACAGCTAGTGTGTATGTTACTGTTTCGCTTTTCAATAATAAATCCTGCGTGGAGAATTAACACATTATCTTATGCTTCAACAAATGTTCGAAAACCGGTATTTCAATATGTTTTAACCAAATGTTTGTTATTTCTATTATAATAAGTTAAAACTATTAAACAAATAATATATTAGTACGTAAACAGTGTTCATGATGTTTGTTAAAAATACGAACATCTGTGATTAAGTTCCTTGAAACCGTATCCTCCCAAAAACCCGTGCTCTAAAGTATCCATTTCATCTCTAACGGTTGGCTACATCATTGTGCAAGATTCCTACATGCCGACTGTGGTTGATGTCCTTTTAGGAGAGATTCCCAGTGTAGTCAATACAAACGTAGGTCGCCGTGGCGTAGTGGATATGGTGTCCGCCTAGCGACCGGTAGATGATGGGTTCAATACTCACTGTGGGAGCGTTCTTTAGATCTCCCCACCCACCAGAGACAGCAAGTATTAGGTTGTAGTCCCAGGAAACGGACTCGAGAGCTTTGCGAATAAGCGGTAGGCATTCTATGCAATCGAGCTGAAATAAATGGGTTTGAGCCGAACGTAGTACACACAGCTACTGTACAGAGTGAATAATTATTTGAATAATGCATGCAAATAATAAATGTTACGGTAAGTATTGTTAATTTAATCCGACTGAAATGAGAAGTAAAAAACACGTTTTATATTACTTTGTTAAACGTGTTTAATGCCATGATAAATTGCTTGACAACTAAATTAATTTGTATCTCCTTGCTTTTCAAATGTTGGTGCATGTGCAATAAATCGTGTTACATTACACACAACTTTGACAACTAGCATGAACTTACTTAAAGATTGAAATCAAGCCGTGTTGCAGTTACTGCACCCTTAGCCTATTTTAGCCGCTCTGGGAAAAGTGGACTAAATGCATGTGCGTTAAGTGTCGACCCAGATTAGCGTCTTCATGTCGCACAGTATTATTAGCGACATCACTTTCCGTTTGTATTTTATTTTTTGTATTTTTCGTTTAAAGGAAGTATCTTTTAAGCAAAAATCTTGGCGGAGAGTGTCGTCCCTGTTTAGCCTGTGCGGATGACATCGTAAGCATATGCATTAAGCTCCGTTTTTGCAGAGTGTGTCTCATATTCACTATATTTCAGATCTCTGGAACTCTTGCTGCCGTGTTTGGCGGACCATTGACGGGGATGTTCACGCTCGGCGCGTTCGTGTCCATGGCTAACTCCCATAAGGTTATATTATCTATGATAATATTCATCTTACCGTAACTCGCGTATGAGCCACGTTTTGAGAAAACAGGACTAATTGCATATGTGAAAATTGTCATTGCTGTCCGCACAGGCTAATCATGGACGACATTTTCCGGTTTCATAGAATTTGTCGTTTGTGGGGGGTTTGTTTTAAACGAAAATCCAGTGTTGGCTTAAAACGTCGTCACTGATTTTCTATTAGTCAACGACACTATGTTGCATTTAGCCCTGTTTATCAAAAAACGCTCCTTTGTATTTGTCTTACTCGAGTGTAAGTTCTCTCAACGAAAACAGTCCTCGCAGTGTTGGTGTGTGTTCATAGTTTAGTCCTCGTAGCATTGGTAAAACAAACGCAGTCGTGTCATGTCCATTTACATCAGTAAGATATATGTTATGTTGACTTGTTAATTGCGTATTTCGTTACAGTGTATACGTTAAACAAAATAGTATTGGGTCTTAACATATAGAGGGGCGATCGTGACCACTCGATCGACGATTTCTGCTTTCAAGTATGTTCACGAAAATATAACTCTTCTCACTTTTCTATAGTTTCCAAACAGAGTATTGAAATAACATGTATCTTACTAATTAAACTTTTCTTTTTTAATTAATATCAATAATTTTAAGGCTCTTAATCTGCTTTTTATGTCTCACGGTGAAAGTGTTATTTCTAGTTACCGAGTCTGGTTGTGAATATATTTACCAAAAAGTTCATTTTTTTTCATTTTCAGATTTACGTAATACCTGCAGTTGATGAGGTTGGGTACAAATAAGTAACACTCATTGCTTCATACAACCACGCGCTTTCTGCATAACTTGTTGCAGATTGACTTGTAAAATAGTATGCATATAATTCCATTTACATTAGATCAGTTTCATAAACAATATATGTTTGTAATCAATAGTATTTAAAGGCAATCAGGGCTTCGATTTCAACTGGCTTTTCTGGGTATTGTTCAATTTCTGTATATTTTAGCAGGACGGAGTTTCTATTGTGTTTTCTGTTCACCTTTGAAAACTTTTTTTAGATCAAATAATTTCTGTCATCATTTTAATGTCATGATCCTCAAGATTTCTATGTACTGATGTCATCTCAAGATGCTGATATTGTTAGGAAAGTCTCTCTTTATGTGTACCACTTGATGTTATTGATACCTTATGAACATTGAAATTTGACACAACTCAAACTGTTACAACTGTATTAAAACATGTATTTTGGACCGGAGGCCTTTATTTTCAAATAAAGAATTCTGTTCTGTTCTTATTGTGTTTTCTGTTCACCTTTCAAAAAGACAATGTTTAACTTTTTTGAGATCAGATAATTTCTGTCATCATTTTAATGTCATTTTGTTTTTGTATGTGATTGACTTTGTCGACGTTTGCGTAAAAACTAAAGTCTGAGCTCAGTTGCCACACTGTTGTGTTCATTACCGTTATAACAACGACACAAGACAGTTTATTATGGTATTTCTAAAGATATCACCATATATTTATAGATAAATGATAATTAAAATTTTCAACTGTGCCAAAAAAGACCAAACGACATATTGTTCAAGTCTGTTACTGTCAATAACATACGCACATACGCCGTGTCTTCATTTCCTGATATTATGAGGACATTGGCACTCAACTTAAGGTTCTCCGATATTTTGAGGACTGGATTTTTTTATACTAGGACCGGTTTAGAAACAAATCTGATTGGTCACTTTCAGCTCACTAGTAGACATTTGATTGGTTACCTCTACGCACACCTTATGAAGGGACTGTAAAAGGTGTGTGGCCAGATGCACAAACTCGTAACATGTCGACTTTATGGGGACCATTACGAAATTGCAAATTTCAAACGAAGTCCTCATCTAGATGATATTCCTGAAAAAAACATTTCGAGGACTCGAGGGTAAGTCCTCCCTACGAAAACAGTCCTCTGAGTGTTGGTGTGTGTCAATAGGTGAGTCCTCGTAACATTGGTAATACAAACGCACGCACGCAGACACGCAGGCACCCATCACACACAAACACAAGTTCTAAAACGTAATTACGGTGACGATGTAATTTGTATAACTGTTTGTTTGTTTACCGTATGTTGTATTACTTTATCATGGGTTGTATACATTATTTACAGAATGCATGACCGACTGGGGCGATTCACAGGTCTGAGAAAGCTATCCGTGCTTTTGGTTTTATTTAGACAAAGGCTTTAATATGTCGTCGCTGCTCATGACGCCAATTTTGCGCATTTACAAAGGAAGTATTTAGAGAATAACAAAATCAATCAAACATTTTCATCTTCAAAGTGATGTATAATGTTTCCCCTACCAGAACAATGGTGCGCAATTTTTAAGTTACAACGACACACGCCCTTTGCAATCTATATCTAAAATGTAAGTAAACTTGGTTGTAAGAAAGTCTCTGATCTCTGGGCTGGTGCAGCTGACGCTTGAATTAGTCATTGTACAATTTGCGGGTAGTCCTTAATTAAACAGCATTTGGCATAGAACACATATTGCTACAATCATAACGAACGTAGAATTTGTATTCATTACTATAACGGCGACTCGACTATCAGGGACTAGACATAGTGTATGGAGTATGATCGCACAGTATTGCCATGGGGATTAAAACGATGATTCAATTTAATTTGTTGTTAAACCAGATATATAAAATTGTTTACGAAACCGTATTATACAATGCGCTCCTTTATTGATTGCAAAGAACCAAATGCCAAACAGTGAGGCACAACACAATCGTATTAGACAAGACTTTTCAAGCACACAAATATGATTAAAACTCGGGCCATCGCCTAGGAACGGTCAATGCTCGAGCACTGGGGAGTTTGAACCGGCTTGAAGGAAAACAAAGACTCAATTAATTAAGATTTATTCACATAATATTGAAGTGTAGATAAAAAGGATTATCATAGCACCACAATTCAAATTAAAAAGCAATAACAGAGAATACATTTCAATTTTATTACAATTCACTACTCAATAGTTGAATACAAACCTGAGTACCAGAAGTGTAACTTTCACAGGCATCCGGCATATCCCTTCTCCCTCTGCTTACCCTCTCCCCCCAGCTGCTCTCCCCCCCCCTAAAAATTGTCCATTTGTTATACAAAATATCAAAACAAAAAGTAATAGCAGAGGGGGCGGGGTTAGTAACTAAGGTCGAGTGCCTGTGGTAACTTTCTTAGGGACGATGAATTGAAACCAAAACGAATATCAATTACAGCTCGTCTTTGATAAAAAAGCTTGAGAGATATAGCATCATGGAGTTTAACATTCAGTTCATCGTCGTGCAATTTAAAATGCTACAATGCTGCTATCAAGACAAATCAATAATATCAATACGAGAAATGGTAATTTCACTGAAATATGCAATAATTGCTGACATCTAAGTGGTACTTTGTTCAATACGCTTGAACAGATAAAATATATATATATGAGACAAGCAAGGAAACACTCTCGGGTTGACAATAAATTCTAGTTGATGAAAATTGCAAAGCCATCTGCCAAAGCCATACCTGAAAGGGAAGATGAAGATCACATAGTACTTTTATAAGAGCCTCGTTCTGGGAAAACTGGGCTTAATACTTTCCCCGTACGAGGCTCATATAATACATATCAGAATGTGATCATTAGCAAACACCATTCATGGTTTGATAAATTCAACACAAACCAAATCTTTATAGTAAGTTTGTCTGTTAGAACCGATTGTTTATTGACATTATGTGAACGATTCTAGCCCATCTTTAATTTCACTCTAAAAGCGAATATGTAGTAATGCAGCTATGTTCGAATGAATATTGCATTAACATTTTATAAAACGCCGCTTTAATATTCTATGCATTTGACATGCTTTTATTTTTTAATAGATCGTCGCTAAAAAAAAATTTTTTTTGTTCTTAATATGGCTATTGTTTTCCGCAACAAAACTGTTCGGCGTGTTATGCCTGAATACATATTGTTCCTTATGATTGGATTCATGTAATAGATTATGTTAGTCTCTACAATATTTTTTACCAGAATCGAGTTTGCTGCTTCCAATGTGTAAATACGTTTCATGATAAGGCATACACAACATTGTTTCAGGCCCTCTGAGATACTAAAAAATGACCCAAATTAATAACGTGACAATCTTTTGAGCCGCGTTCTGGGAAAACTGGGCTTTATGCAAGTGCGTAAAGTATAGGCCGAAATTAACCTGTTTAGTCAGCACAGGCTAAGCAGGGACATAACTGTTCGCCTACACGGGATTTCGTTTTGAAAAGACCTCCTTATACGTAACATTACAAAGCGGAAAGTGTCGTCCCTGATTAGTCAGTGCGAGCTGCATAGGCTAATCTGGGACGACACACATGCATTAAGCCCGGTTATCCCAGAACGAGGACCGTTTAATCTATTAATTAAAATATGTGCTGTTTTGATTAACTGTTAGTTATTGTTTACAACCTTATCAAGTATATTCTTTTTTTAAGGACTTGTCCAAAATGTATTGCATCTTGTAAGCAGGACTTGTACATGTACTCTTCATTAAAAAAAACGCACACTACCACATGTACTCTTCATTAAAAAAAACGCACACTACCACTACCTGAGTACCAGAAGTGTAACTTTCACAGGCATCCGGCATATCCCTTCTCCCTCTGCTTACCCTCTCCCCCCAGCTGCTACCCCCCCCCCCCCTAAAAATTGTCCATTTGTTATACAAAATATCAAAACAAAAAGTAATAGCAGAGGGGGCGGGGTTAGTAACTAAGGTCGAGTGCCTGTGGTAACTTTCTTAGGGACGATGAATTGAAACCAAAACGAATATCAATTACAGCTCGTCTTTGATAAAAAAGCTTGAGAGATATAGCATCATGGAGTTTAACATTCAGTTCATCGTCGTGCAATTTAAAATGCTACAATGCTGCTATCAAGACAAATCAATAATATCAATACGAGAAATGGTAATTTCACTGAAATATGCAATAATTGCTGACATCTAAGTGGTACTTTGTTCAATACGCTTGAACAGATAAAATATATATATATGAGACAAGCAAGGAAACACTCTCGGGTTGACAATAAATTCTAGTTGATGAAAATTGCAAAGCCATCTGCCAAAGCCATACCTGAAAGGGAAGATGAAGATCACATAGTACTTTTATAAGAGCCTCGTTCTGGGAAAACTGGGCTTAATACTTTCCCCGTACGAGGCTCATATAATACATATCAGAATGTGATCATTAGCAAACACCATTCATGGTTTGATAAATTTAACACAAACCAAATCTTTATAGTAAGTTTGTCTGTTAGAACCGATTGTTTATTGACATTATGTGAACGATTCTAGCCCATCTTTAATTTCACTCTAAAAGCGAATATGTAGTAATGCAGCTATGTTCGAATGAATATTGCATTAACATTTTATAAAACGCCGCTTTAATATTCTATGCATTTGACATGCTTTTATTTTTTAATAGATCGTCGCTAAAAAAAAATTTTTTTTGTTCTTAATATGACTATTGTTTTCCGCAACAAAACTGTTCGGCGTGTTATGCCTGAATACATATTGTTCCTTATGATTGGATTCATGTAATAGATTATGTTAGTCTCTACAATATTTTTTACCAGAATCGAGTTTGCTGCTTCCAATGTGTAAATACGTTTCATGATAAGGCATACACAACATTGTTTCAGGCCCTCTGAGATACTAAAAAATGACCCAAATTAATAACGTGACAATCTTTTGAGCCGCGTTCTGGGAAAACTGGGCTTTATGCAAGTGCGTAAAGTATAGGCCGAAATTAACCTGTTTAGTCAGCACAGGCTAAGCAGGGACATAACTGTTCGCCTACACGGGATTTCGTTTTGAAAAGACCTCCTTATACGTAACATTACAAAGCGGAAAGTGTCGTCCCTGATTAGTCAGTGCGAGCTGCATAGGCTAATCTGGGACGACACACATGCATTAAGCCCGGTTATCCCAGAACGAGGACCGTTTAATCTATTAATTAAAATATGTGCTGTTTTGATTAACTGTTAGTTATTGTTTACAACCTTATCAAGTATATTCTTTTTTTAAGGACTTGTCCAAAATGTATTGCATCTTGTAAGCAGGACTTGTACATGTACTCTTCATTAAAAAAAACGCACACTACCACATAACAATTTTGAATATACCATTTAATGAAAAGGAATATGTGGTAAATGTAATTAAACAATAAGCCTGCCGGAATGCACCCTTATATTGCCGGATGCCACTTGTAAGAGTCAGACAATTGAAAGTTTTATTGCTGCCCTTATATCAAACAAAGTTATACATTTGTGTTATATGCCTAAGAATGATTATTAATTGATAATATACCGGTTAAGTAAAAGTTACCATGAGTAAACATATAATCTACAATACTTGTAATATAATCAATTGATATTATGCAGAAAAATCCATTATATTTTGCAATGTTCATATTTTTTTCAGGCTTGCATATGAACATTGAGGACAGGATGATGATAGCTGGACACACCCAATTTGCTCCAGATCAGCACTTTGGCGTTTGGAAGAACACGTTTACTATCATGGATGTAGAAATTCTTCAGGTAGTTATTACTCAATTATTGGGTACAATCGGCTCGTATTTTAGTATGAACACGTATTTAAAAGAAACACATTTGTAAGTTACAAATAAAATGCATTATTATATTAATATCTTTAAAATCCTTGTTCACTGAAAGCAAAGCATATCAATACTTTAATGGCACAGTTGAAAATATCTATACCTGATGTATTGCAAGGCTGTTTGGTTCTATTTTTCACTGTAAGAGGTCAAATGATTGTTGCAGTTCTTTAGGGTATTTGTATACTGGGTTGTTATACACATGGAAATGATTATTTTTTTTATATTTTATGCAATTATTACAGGAGTTGGAAAGCTGCATGGAAAGATACGTATGAGCGGTCACAACTGCCCACCTATAGTGATGAGACGTTTGATTTCTCTGACTTGCGGTTGTTTGTTCCATAGAAGGGACTTTTTCAGCACCATAAGGTTGCGTTCTATTCGGCAGATCCTGGATTTGTTACCTGTATTGAACTTGACAATTTTGAGGAACCAAGTTTAACTTATTGATAAAAGGAGTCAGCATCAATGAGGTAGCTTAGTTACCACTGACGGTCACAGTTTCAGGAGCGGGATATTCAGAGGGGGTAATCATGTGATGGTCAAGATGGCGACTTCCATACCGAGACTGTAATTTTTCGCCGTTTTATACCCTTTATTACTCTTATTTATTTTTTAAATGACGATTTACTCCCCGCAAATTTTCTTAGTGGAGCCCTAATTAGGTCATCCCGCTAAGAAATTTCGCACCGAGGAAAGTCGAGATATAGAGCAAATATTACTATGAAATAAAAGCCAGTAACTTTTTTCCTAATATGGCTGGAAAGTGAGTGGAATAAAAAATAACAATACAAGTAATACAGGGTATAAAACGACGAAAAATACCTGCCTCGGATTGGACGTCGCCATCTTGTTTGTCACGTGATTACCCAGTTGAACTTACCAGAATGTGAAAACATACTGGAAGTTTGCAGGTTACATGTGTTGACAAATTGTACATGCCTATCGCCTGATGTTGAAAGGCCTCGTAAAGCGAATAAAAGAGCAAAATATTCAGGTTGGGGTAATAGCACAAGCTTATAATTTGATTTATTTTGCTTTTTCTTCATTGGTAATATTATGTAAATTGAAAACTTTCAGATCACTTATGTTACTATACTGTGGCTCAGTTATGTATTTGTAAAAATGATTGTTCAAACAATGTTTAATATTTATGATGAATAATCATTACATCTACTCTCAGACTTTTGTTTGATCTTAGAATGAATTAAGATTTTTGACAGAGGTTTAGTCGTGCAAATATGCATGAATGTGCATACAATTAATTAATTTCCTACAATATTTTGGACGATAGTATGACATATTTTTATTTCTGGAAAATTGTTTGTTTTGTAATTATTTTACAATGTTTACTGGTCAATTTAACTACAAAGACTGTACATTAATAAGATCTGAATTGCATTTTCATGAAAATGCATAATATAATTATAAACATTTTTATGTAGGTATTGTATATGTAAAATAAATGACAATCACATAATTCTTGAACAGCCAAACACCAAACGTGTGTTTTATGTTCTTTTTTAATTTATTAGTTTCCATGGCAACCTACAATACATGTTTTGATATTCAGATGAAATTATCTTAAATGTTTATTGTGTGTGTATACAAATGTGGGACATGCTTAACTCAATTTGCAATGATAATAGTTAACATATTAAGCATCTGTTGAAGTTAAGTCTAACACCTTAAGTGAGCATGGTATGTTTGTGCATTTACTGTCAACGCAAAAAATGCTGTCGTATTAGTATCAATTATTTACTCATAGTTTCAGAAAGTACATCCGAAATATAAATATTAAAAAATGTTTACAAATGACATATGCATTTTTTATGGTAAATTAAAGAACGACAGAAAAATAATTGTATTGAACAAAAATCAAATTTCAAATTTTGTTAACATGGAAACCATATTTAAAAATGGTATCAGCGGACTAACATACAATGTTTGTATATGTCGAATTAAGTATAAAATGCACTTATGGAATAAACTAGGAAAATAGTGTTATATATTGATCATCTACTTGTGTTTGTCTTATTTTAATTTTTTGTAAGCATAATTGCAAAATATGAGTCATTTTGCACTAAACAGTGGTATTACGTTAAGGTCGACAGCTCGAAAACGAACAATGATAGAAACCTATTTTTTGCATTTCGTTTGTAAAAGTAAGTTGAAATAAAATATAAAAAAACATGAAAAAACAAGAAGAACAACAACGAATTGTTCCTTTCCAGTTATTCTAAAAATAGATTTATTAGATATGATTCTACAAGTCTGCACGTACTGTGTCCCGGCTTTGAACCAATAGTTTGTTATTATAAAAGTGTACTGTTAAAGCGAGATTATACGAATTTATATGTGTTAAATTGTGATATTGATAACAATGTAATACATAAACACAAATTAGGCAAGAACAAATATACATTGAAGACGTATTTCATAAAATGCAGCAAAGACAAATTAGCGCCCCGAGCCGATTGTGACGAAGATATTTCGTACATATTTTCCTACAATAACAGAAGCATTCGTCTTTGTTTTAGTGTTCGTGTGTCGTATGCATAGATATCGTTGCAGGAAATTAAAATGATCCGTAAAACAAACGTGCCTCTTTGTGTCGTATGAACGAAACTGCACTCAAACTAAATTAAGCTTCACATCATACATGCATGATATACATGCTGGCGAATTCGACTGTACAGACATTTTCGATTTCATAATTAAATATATTGCTTACTTCTCATTTTTCGGAAAATGTTCTTCTTAACTTTTACTTTAATTTTTATTGAAATATATGTGTAATAAGTTTTTTACACATATCATATAAATTGATAAATAAATTGTTGACCAAATTATATAATCTCGCTTTTACCTTTTCGAAACAAGGACAAGTTATACTGTAATCATTTTTATCTTTCGTTCATATCAGACATTGTAAACAATGACAAGGAAATCAGCTCTGTATTCTTAAGTTTCTCACACAATGGTTTATGTGATGTGCTACTCTGATAGCAATCTCGAAAACGCCCAGTCATATTTTTCATTTATTATTCAAAAATAATACATCAAATACAAGGACGTTGTGTTTTGTTATTGTGATTTAGCAAACACCAAAACAGGAAGTTTTTATGCGTGTTTTACAATGCTTCAAATGATAGAGATCTAGACATGCAATCTGAATATTTCAATACGGACTAGCAAACAACAACAACTGCCTATCCCTGGACCAACATGACACCTTTTGCACAATGCTATCTGAAGCATCAGGAAGTAAACATACATTTGTTTAGTGAACTTTTTTTACAGTTTGTAGTTATGCTCAGCAAAAGAACAAGCAAAGGGCAATAACCCTAATAACAGTACATGAAGAGTTATGGTTATTGTGCTCTGCCCCTGGTCTCAATTTATTGGTGTTTTTTTAAATAGTCGACATACTGACCCTGAAATCAACAGGTATCTTCCTTCTCTCCAAAATAAACAGCATACCAATTTAAATGATTTTAAGTAAAAGTGTTCAAAAGATCCAGCCTGTCTAGAACGAATTTGTTGTCGATGTTAATTTATTGCTTTAAATTTTGTACGCGTTGTAAAAAATGGCAATGACTTTAAAAGAGTAAATTTCAGCACCAACGCTCATTCTGCAGGCAAACATGATTTTTAGATGGCAGACAATAAACAAGAAATAACGCTGTTCAGCGAAAATTACAAAAAAAACTATCGAATGAATGCCTGAAATCATTTATAAGGATGTATTAATGGAAAGCGTGTGTCACGGAGAATACGTTTGGGATACATGAAATGTATTTATCGAATTTCATAGAACGAATGTTTGTGAAAGAGATTCAACTTGCAAATAATTTGTTTTTGTTAGATGTTAATGAAATAAAATTGAGATATAATAATCATTTGACTCTCTTTGCTTTTGGGATAGGGTCCGTTTTACGGACTTTTTATAAATAGCAGAAAAGACCTGGATCATTAGGTGTAATAAATATTTATTTTCAATTGGGTTATATAAATTGACCACTATTGTCAGGTGACCGCTTAATTCAAGTAACAGCTAGGTCAGGTTGAACTGAACGTAAAATACAATACTTTGAACTGTTTAAATGTATCTACATATGAGATATAAAGTATACAGAATACATAATTGTCATAAGACATGACAGTTGAGACCAATGCTCAACAAAAAATAATGTAGAAGTAGTAAATCTAGTAAGTACAACAATATAATATCAAACATGTAAGTGCATCAAATAAAACAAGAAACTGTTGTTTAATAGGAGAGCACAGCCTCTAAGAGTAAAGGCTCAGGTCCATTGACAATTGTGTACACATAAACTGGAACACTAAAAAATCATTGATTTTGATAGTGGAGCGTGAACCGCAGTTTTCACTTAATATTTATACTTGATATACAACAAATACATTCAACCCTTTGTTCACAATTATTTCATAAAGTGTTCATGACATTGTAGGTGCAATTATCCGATATGGCTATTGATTTAAATCTCATCAAATGTGTATTGCTGACAGTGAACTAACATCACACAGGACATTCAATGAAGCACTGGACATACATTCATCACCTTAGAAATTCAATGATATACTGGGCATATTGACATCTCACTGGACATTCAATGGCACACTGGACATACTGACATCACACTGGACATTCAATGATATACTGGACCTAAAGTCATCACACACGACATTCCATGACATATTGGACATACAGTCATCACACTGGACATACAATGACATACTGGACATACAGTCATCACACTGGACATACAATGGCATACAAGACATACAGACAACACAATAGACATATGTAAGAACACAATAGTCATACAGTTATCACACAAGGCATACAATGACATACTGGACATACTGACATCACACTAGACACGCAATAACATACTGAACATACAGTCATCACACAAGACGTACAATGAAAAACTGGACATACTGACCTCACAATGGGCATTTAATGACATACTGGACATACAGTCATAACACAAGATATACAATTACACAAAAGACATACAGTCAAACCACAAGTCATACAGTTACACACTGGACATAGAGTCATCACACAAGACATACACTGACACACTGGACATACAGTCATCGCACTAGAAATACAATGCCATACTGGGCATACAGCCATCACACTAAACATGCAATTACATACTGGACACATTTTCATCACACTATTCATACAATAACAGACTGGACATACAGTCATCACACAAGACATACAATGATACACCGGAAGTACAGTCATCACACTAGAAAAACAATGACATACTGGACATACAGTCATCACACTAGACATACTATGTCATACTGGTCTTACAGTCATCACACTAGAAATACAATGACACACTGGATATACAGTCATCACACTAGACATAAAATGACATACTGGACATACAGTCATCACACAAGACATACAATGACACACTGGATATACAGTCATCACACTAGACATTAAATGACATACTGGACATACAGTCATCATACTGGACATACAATGATATACTGGGCATACAGTCGTCACACTATACATACAATGACATTATGGACGTTCAGTCATCACACTAGACTTACAATGACAATCTGGACGTACATTCATCACACTAGACAAACACTGACACACTTGACGAGCAGTCATCACAAGAGACATATAATTACAGAATGAACATACAGTCATTACACTGGATATACAATGACATACTGGACGAGTCATTACACTTGACATGCAATGTCACGTACTTTCATCACACAAGAAATACAATTACACTCTGGAAGTACAGTCATCACAAAAGAGATACAATGGCACACTGGATTATATTCGTAACACTAGACATACAATTACACACTTGACGTAGAGTCATCAAACTAGACATATAATGACACACTGGACTAACAGTCATCACACAAGACATACAATGACACACTGGACATACAGTCATCACATAAGACAAACAATGACATACTGGACGTACAGTCATCACACTAGACAGGCTATGACGCTCTGGACGTACAGTCATCATACTAGACAGGCTATGACGCTCTGGATGTACAGTCATCACAATTGATATACAATGACATACTGTACGTACAGTCATCACACTGGACATACAATGACACACTGGACATACAGTCATCACACTGGACGAACAATGACGTACTGGACATACAGTCATCACACTAGACAGGCTATGACGCTCTGGACGTACAGTAATCACAAAAGACATACAATGACACACTGGACGTAGAGTCATCACAATAGACATACAATGACATACTGGACGTACAGTCATCACACTGGACATACAATGACACACTGGACGTACAGTCATCACAATAGACATACACTGACATACTGGACGTACAGTCATCACACTAGACAAACAATGACACACTTGACGTGCAGTCATCACACAAGACATATAATTACACACTGGACATACAGTCATCACACTGGACATACAATGACATACTGGATATACAATTGCATGCATGACGCGCAGTCATCACACTAGACATACAATGACATACTGGACGTAAAGTCACCACACTAGACATAATATGACACACTGTTCGTACAGTCACCACAATTGACATACACTGACACAATGGACGTACAGTCATCACACAAGGCTTACAATGACACTTTGGAGGTACAGTCATCAAACTAGACATACACTGATACATTTGATGTACAATCATCACACAAGACATACAATTAGACACTGGACATAAAGTCATCACACAGGACATACAATGCCACTCTGGAGGTACAGTCATCAAACTAAACATATAATGACTAGTGCTGCAACAATACGCCAAAAACCGTATTGCAATATATTGTCAGTTCAAAAACCCGTATTGCAATATATTGCAATATATTTCTAACTTGTACTAGAGTTATAACTCGCCAGCATATCACCAAAACCAACTTACTAACGCTGAATGGGTCAAGTTCCCCACAGGTACTACTTCCCCGTACCCCAGGAACTTTGAAATATACAGTGGAAACCCTCTAAACCGCATTCTCTCTATACCGGAATCCTCTCTAAACCGGACAAATTGTCGGGTCCCATTTTGTACCCTATAAAACCATGCGTAAAATATCTCCTCAAGACCGGAAACCCCTGAATTCCGAATACTGGCCATTCTCTGGATCAAAATTGCGTCATTCCGTACGTAGTTGTACGTCTTTAAACCGGTCACAACTAGTTTATTGCACCTCAGACCTAGAGTCGAAAACTTGTGAAAAGCGGATTAAAGACGCGTGAAATTAATAAAGGTGGTAAAAAAATTAGCAGACTGTAAAAATCGCAAAACAATTTTAAGATACTTACATATGATGAGAGATGTACATATCGATCAATAGAAGAGATAATACTGATTATAAGTACTGATAACAAACATAGGGTTCTTTAGTGTGTTTTGTTTTTGATGTAGGAAGCCGTGCTAAATTTTAATAAGCTTAATGGTAATTAATTTTGAATTGTTTATTACAATTGCTTATTTAGTGTCATATAAAATAGTGGAATCCTCTCTAAAACGGAATTTCCTCTCGGTCCCGGGGGTGTCCGGTTTAGTGGGGTTCCACTGCACTTCACCGTACACCGATTTTCAAATGATACTTTTGGGTACCCCGGTATACTAACAGGTACCCCATCTTTCCTAATAAAATAATTGTACGCAATTGTACAATTACATACTTGACGTACAGTAATCACGGCGTATATTAAATGACACACTGGACGTACAGTCATCACACTAGAAATACAATGACACACTGGACGTACGGTCATCGCACTAGACATACACTGACGTACTGAACGTACAGTCATCACACTAGACATACAATGACATACTGGACAAACAGTCTTTACACTAGACACACAATGACACACTGGACGTACAGTCATCGCACTAGACATACAACGAATCACTGGACGTACAATTATCACACTAGACATAAAATGACACACTGGACGTACAGTCATCACACTAAACATGCAATGTCATACTGGACGTACTTTCATCACACTATACATACAATGACACAGTGGATGTACAATCATCACAAAAGGCATACAGCTACACACTGGACGTACAGTCATCACACTAGAAAAACAATGACACATTGGACATACAGTCATCAAACTGGATATACAATGACATACTGGAAATACAGTCGTCATCATATATTATTTGATGACATAAGAATGTATGCACACGGGAGTTTTACTGGCGTGTGCTGTCAGTGAGTTTCAAGACCTGGCTGTACTGTATTTATACTATGACTTCAGAGTGGACAACACAAAATTCAAGCTAAAGTCAGTAAGTTTTTTAAGTCTTTTGGATGTTATTTAATAATGTGTTTCCAGCCCAAATAAGTAATATTTTTGTGTATTAAAGACATAAATATGCATTTCAAATACCAAATAGTTAAGATAAAAAATGAGAGTAAAGATTTTCATTGCAAAACGTTTCTATTAGAACTACCATTTTCCATGTTTGAGTTACATTACATAATTAATACATATCAACAACTGACAGTTCTGACTCGTCTAGGCGCTCTCTGAAGCTTAAAGTAAAATCAAGTGTGTTACGTGCAATGATATAAAAACCCTTTCAAGAATATTCATATTAATAAGCTTAAAGTATAGGATAGATCTCAAGTTTCAGTCGTTAGCTGCAGTGGTGTTTGACAACTATCCTAGCACAGACGATGAGTTATATTTCATGTACATTAGATCTGTTGACAAAGAACCCAGATGATAAACGTTTAGTTTTCAGTATTTAAAACAAAACTTACCTAATACATTATAATAAAGATATGCTATAAGTGTTGAGCTTACAAAATTACACACAGTATTATCCATGCCCTAACCAGACATTTTTAATGAATGCCCAATTGTTGGCAAAATAAAGCTATCATTACATATAGACCGCCGCACTTCGGTACACCATCCACTATAGCAATGAAAAAGCAAAATTTACCTTATATAAAAATATGTTTACAATTATTTTTGTTTAATTATTACAATTGCAGCAACATTTTTTTTTATTGTCAATCACCTATAGCACTTTAAATGCCATCAAACTAATTGCTACCCCACTTCTACAATATGAACTAAACCTATCACTGACAGTGCTTTATATCGTGTATACACACATGCTGAGGCTTGAACATAAGAGCTGTATTTTGACTTTTGATGATCGAATATGACTTTTAAGCAAGTAATGAAGGCTGTGCACAACAATCTTGCCATTTTTTAAAATATTGATATGCAAGATATCCTTCAGTAGTGGTCTAACATTATTTCTTTAACCTCTTATTATGATCTTGACCTTGAAAATAGCCATTTGGTTTGTGTTTACCATAAACCCTCTTATACCTTCACTATTCATTAATCGTAAAGGCATCTTAAAGAACAGACTAGGCCTGGGCTTCGTTTGACTTTTTACTACCAATAATTTGAACTTGACCTTGAATATAAAAATGTTGAATTAAAAACCAAAATACTGAATGTTGACTTGGCATGTCATTGTGATTATTTGAATTGTTATTGGTTTACGGAATGGATATCCCGGTTAGTGCTTAAGACAAATATGTATCCGCCTTAAGAGAAAATGAGCTCGACTTATCAAACAGCTTTATCAAATATAGATTAATAAGATATGATTCTTAAAGTCCGCATTAAATGAGTCCGGGTTTTGACAAAGAGTTTGTTCTTTTAGAAGTGTATCATTACCCAAATCAACACAACTGCTAGTTCTTCTGTGATCTTCTTTTATCTTTTATTCAAATCAGACATTACAAACATTATGACAAGGCATTCAGTAAACACCCATTCAGAGTATTTTGTATTCAAAACTTATAAACATAAAATACAATTGCAGGGAAATTATGTATCGTTATCGTGATTTAACAAACACCAAAACAGGAAGATTTATTTCAAAGCTTCACAGGATAGAGATCTAAACACGCAATCGGAATATTTCAAAATAAACTAGCAAACCATATGTAACAATACCTGCTTATCCTTGAAGCCACATAACAGCGTTTTCAAAGTTTTATCTGAATCATCAGGAAGTTAATAAGTTCCTTCAGTTGAATGTTTTGTTACAAAACATACTTATATATTTGATTACTTACTCGAAAGATTTCGAATAGTCAGAACATGGAGCTCAAAATATTACATGTATGAGTACCATACCAGTGCACCTTGATAAAGTGAAGATACGGTGAACATATTTATTAATACATACTGATTTTTACGGTACTAATACAAAGCTCTTGATCAGGAATGATCAAACAAGTACGGTTTAAAAAGCTGTTAACAAATAAATTTAAACAAGCGTAGTTACTTTTTGCGCCAAACAATTAAATACCACATAACCTAATCACTACCATTGTTTTAATAAACTAATGCAAGCATTTATAATAATTTACTTTGAATTGTGTTAATACTGTATTTATTTTCTTTAAATTATTGAGCATCAATTTTGCCGACATGACAGACTTTCAATGTATCATGTCTTGTTTGTGAGCCGGAATTAAATCATTACCAGGCCTAATTGATCCACAGTCGCCAATTTGAATTATATGTTCAATTGGATTGAGTTGTTTCAAGCTTTGAAACAGCTAGTTATCCTGCATTATAGCCCAACTGTAACAAACTTTTGAAATTGAGTTTCCTGGGCTTAAATCTACTGGCCCCAGGCTAACAGGCAACCACTAAACCTGTTAGCTATTCATGATGTAAGATCTAACAGTGTATTGAACTCATTCAATTTGCACGTCTGAAGACATTAAAGGGACCTTCTCACGTTTTGGTAAATTGAAAAATTAAACGATCTAATAATTTGGAGAGTTCTGTTGTTGTCGTTGTATTTGTTCATACTACGAGGATTGCTTATTTAAAGTATAACATACATCTCTCTTTGTATGAGCACGGATGGCCGAGTGGTCTAAACGATAGACTTTTATTCCAGGAGTCAGTGGTTCGAGCCTAGTTGAGGGAAACTTGTTTTCCTTTAATTTTATTCTTGTTTTTTTAATGAAACATTTAAGATCAAATGTTTGCACTTTTATCCTTTTTTTCACATCTTTTTAATAGAAAAGATAATTTAAGCTTCATTTTGGAAAAACAGGGCTTAATGCATATACATTGATGCATATACATTAATTGTCATTCCAGTACCAGAGACTCTCTTTAAACGAAAAAAACATTAAATCAGAAAGTGTCGTCCTTGATTAGCATATGCCCAGTGCATAGGCAAATCAGTGTGCACAGGACACCACTTATTGGACATGCTTTCCATGAAAGCAGACACTATGTACATATTTCAATGACAAACTGACTATGTTGTCGCACAAACTGTTAAACACTATTGATTACATGCACACACTCACTGTCTGCAATGTACCAGTAGTGAAGTATAAACAGGCTAATCAGTGTGTACAGGCAGATGCGGTGGTAACGCATGGTTATCGTTCTTTATATTAGTTGTTTGCAAGCGGACAACATAAAACTAGTAATAGATTGTGGACCAGACTGAATACAGCTGGTAACATTTTCCGCCCCTGTAGAATGGCAGGTGAAGATCCACTAAGTTATTAAAGATCTTTTACACATAATTGCAAATTGTTTTGCGTAATTTATACACAACAATGGTCATTTAAGTGTCTATAGATGCTCGAAAGTAATGCTAGACCCAGAAGTTTGGTATTGATATTCAAAGAAGGTAAAAACATACATGTATTTATTGAAAAACAAACAATTAACAGCCAACACTAAATTCTAAATATTGAAGGTGATTTAATTTAAACTTTGCACTTCATCTCAGTGTTCCTTAATATTGTATGACCTTTTATAATATTCCCTGTATATCATATTCCTTTTTTACCTCTTTATACTTGACTTTATCTGGTGACACCGAGTTTCAAGTACCAATGTGTATAACCCGGCCTGTAGACAAACCGCTGGTGGTGGCTGGCCCACAATGGTAGAAAATACTTCCTAGAGACTTTAAAATAATAATTACAAGAGACTTTTACTGGTAAAACTCTTGTTAAAGCAATATTAAGCGAATTAAGTCGTTGTGATACTAATTGATTTCCAATCAGACTGACTGTGGCTGTTATGTACTGTACATTCTATGAATCTAATCAAAGCACAATTGAAAATTTATGGATTTTGCACTTAGTAATTGTTATTGTATTTGTATTTGAAAAATGATAAATATAGAGTTACAAAGATAAATCACATGAAAATATCTGAAACTACAATCCCAGAGCTTCGGCATTTCTTTTGTAATATCATAAAGTTGCCCTCTACTAAATTCCAACAAATCACGTCCCATGGCTATACGTGGGTGGGGTTCGGGGTCGACATGGTTTATATAGACTTATATATCAAAATGGTTCAACAAGCATATATAGTCCTGTAACACTTTCAGTGCTATATGTGATTGATCATGTGGCTGTAATTGTAATAGCTAAAATGCTAAAACTAATAACTGTGAACACATTAATTTTGTATTACGCGTAAACGTAAATGTGTTCCTCTAATATGACATATATTGTTTAAAATAATGGCTTATTACCAAAAATCATAGACCTCATTTTGCTTGTTCATTGCTATTACTGGATGGTGCATCGAAGTGTTTCGGTCTTTATGTAATGATATCTTTATTTTGCCAAGAATGGGATGGGCTATCATTAAAAATATCTGGTTATTTAATGTATAATACTGTTTGCAAGTTTGAAAGCTCAATACATAAAGCATATCTTTCTTATGATGTCTTTGGTAAGCGTTTTTTTTTAATACAGAAAACTAAAAGTTTATCATCTGACTTCTTTGTCTACATATCTAATGTATATGAAATATAATACATCGTCTGTGCTGGGATAATTATCAAAACCCACTGCAGCTAACCAATGCAACTTGTGGTATATCCTATACTTCAAGCTTATTTATATGAAAATTCTTGAAATGGTTTTTATGTCATTGCACGTAACACACTTGAGTTCACAATCAGCTTCAGTGAGCGCCTAGACGAGTCAGAACTGTCAGTTGTTGATTTGTATTATGTAATGTAAATCAAAACTGCAAAATGGTAATTCTAATGAATAGTTTTGCAATGAAAATCTTTACTCTCAATTTTTAGCTCGGCTGTTTTCGGAGAAAACCCGAGGTATTGTCATATTCAGCTCTAGGCCGCCGTCCGGCGTCTGCCATCCGCCGTCCGCATTGTGCTAAAACCTTAACATTGGCTCTTAAATCAAAGTGCTTCCACCTACAACTTTGAAACTTAACATGTAGCTGCACCTTGATGAGTTCTACACACCACATCCATTTTTTGGTCACAAGGCCCAGGTCAAGGTCACTGTGACCTCTAATATGGAACTTAAACATAGACTCTTAAATCACGGTGCTTCCACCTACAATTGTGAAATTCATATGTAGATGCACCTTGATGAGTTCTACACGCCACACCCATTGTTGGGTCACTTGGACAAAGGTCAAGGTCACGTTGACCTCTAATGTAAAACTTGAGCATAGGCTCTAAAATCAAAGTTCTTCTACCTACAACTTTGAAACTTCATATGTAGATGCACATTGATCAGTTCTACACTCCACACCCATTTTTGGGTCACTAGGTCAAAGGTCAAGGTCACTGTGACCTCTTATACAAAACTTTAACATAGGCTCTAAAATCACAGTGCTTCCACCTACAACTTTGAAACTTCATATGTAGATCCACATTGGTCAGTTCTACACCCCACACCCAATTTGGGGTCACTAGGTCAAAGGTCAAGGTGACTGTGACCTCTCATACAAAACTTTAACATAGGCTCTAAAATCACAGTGCTTCCACCAACAACTTTGAGACTTTCTATCCAGATGAACCTTGATGAGTTCAACACGCCACACCCATTTTTGCGTCACTAGGTCAAAGGTCAAGGTCACTGTGACCAACTGTAATTCATTTTCACAATGCTTCTAAAAGGAGTGTTCTTCCACCTACAGCCTTTAGAGTTTATGCACCTAAATGACCTGTAGAACCATCATATTCTCTGTTGGTTCACTATGTCAAAGATAGAGGTCATAATGTGGTGTCTTATACCCAAATTTATTTTTTGCTTAAAGTCTGTGGAAATTTTACAATAATTCCTTTACAAATTGTAAGTCGTCACCTTATGTTACTTTATTTGATGTTCTATTAAATGTTTCTTTTATATCAGACAAATACATTATTATCTTGAGTATGTAAGTTAGTTAAGTCAATGTTTTTTAAATACCAAATGCATATTCAACCATAAATTATCATTAATTACATTTTGCCATTCATGATAATGTCTGCTGATCTGCAGGACCATGTTGGCTCCGATCACTTCATTGGCTGGGATTACTTGGTAGAAGTCCTTAAAATGAAAGTAGCCTATCTACAGATGCATTATTAGTCTCTCGGATGGATTCTTCTTGCCACTTACCTTTCTTCCTTTTCTTCTGACAAGCTTTTATTTACAAGTACATGTATTCAAAACTTCACCAACAGCCAAGCTTTGGCACCCGCTATGCGGTGCTCTTGTTTTATCTAAATTATTGTTTGGTATTTTCAATGCATATTTATGCCTTTAATACACAAAAAATATGACTTCTTTTGGCTAAAAACATACAATATGAAATAAATTCCGAATACTTAAAACACTCACTGACGTAAATTTCAATTTTGTGTTGTCCGCTCTGAAGTCATTGAATAGCTACAGTATAGCCAGGTCTTGAAACTCACTGACTGCAGACGGCCACTAAAAATCCAGTGTGAAAACATTGTTTTGTCAGCAAATAATGTATGATGTCGACTGTATGTCCAGTATGTCATTGTATGTCCATTGTGATGACAAGTGTGTCATTGGGTGTTTATTGTGATGACTGTATGTCCAGTGTGCCATTGTATGTCTAGTCTATGATGACTATATGTCCAGTATGTTATTGTATGTCTAATGTGATGACTGTATGTCCAGTGTGTACTTGTATGTCTAGTGCAATGACTTTAGGTCCAGTAGGTCATTGTATGTCCAGTGTGATGACTATATGTCCAGTATGTCATTGTATGTCCAGTGTGATGACTGTATGTCCAGTATGTCATTGTATGTCTAGTGTGATGACTATATGTCCAGTATGTCATTGTATGTCCAGTGTGATGACTGTATGTCCAGTATGTCATTGTATGTCTAGTGTGATGACTATATGTCCAGATTGTCTTCCGTGAATACTGTATGTCCAGTGTTTCATTGTATGTTCAGTGTGACGACTGTATATCCAGTATGTCTAGTGTGATGACTATATGACCAGTATGTCATTGTATGTCTAGTGTGATGACTGTATGTCCAGTATGACATTGTATGTCTAGTGTGATGACTGTATATCCATCATGACATTGTATGTCTAGTGTGATGACTGTATGCCCAGTATGTCATTGTATGTCTTGCGTGATTAATTTATGCCCAGTATTTCATTGTATGTCTAGTGTGATGACTGTATGTCCAGTATGCCATTGTATGTCTAGTGTGATGACTATATGTCCAGTATGTCATTGAATGTCCAGTGCGATGACTGTATGCCCGGTATGACATTATATGTCTAGTGTGATGACTGTATGTCCAGTATGTCATTGTATATCCAATGTGATGACTGTATGCCCAGTATGTCATTGTATGTCTAGTGTGATGACTGTATGTCCAATATGTCATTGTATTTCTAATGTGATGACTACATGTCCAGTATGTCATTGTATGTCTAGTGTGATGACTGTATGCCCAATATGTCATTGTATGTCTTGCGTGATGATTTTATGCCCAGTATGTCATTGTATGTCCAGTGTGATGACTGTATTTCCAATATGTCATTGTATGTCAAGTGTGATGACTTTATGTCCAGTATGTCATTGTATGTCTAGTGTAATGACTATATGTCCAGTATGTCATTGGTTGTCCAGTGTGATGACTGTATGTCCAGTATGACATTGTATGTTCAGTGTGATGACTTTATATCCAGTATGTCATTGTATGTCTAGTGTGATGACTATATGCCCAGTATGTCATTGTATGTCTTGTATGATGACTGTATTTCCAGTATGTCATTGTATGACTAGTATGAGGACTGTATGTACAGTATGTTATTGTATGTCTTGCGTGATGACTGTATGCCCAGTATTTCATTGTATGTTCAGTGTGTTGACTGTATATCAAGTATGTAAATGTATGTCTAGTGTGATGATTATATGTCCAGTATGCAATTGAATGTTTAGTTTGATGACTGTATGTCCAGTGTGTCATTGTTTTCTAGTGTGATGACTGTACGTCTAGTGTGTTATTATATATCTAGTGTGATGACTGTATGTCCAATATGTCATTGTATGTCTAATGTGATGATTGTATGTCCAGTATGCCATTGTATGTCTAGTGTGATGACTGTATGTCCAGTATGTCTTTGTATGTCTAGTGTGAAGACTATATGTCCAGGATGTCATTGTATGTCTTTGCGTGATGGCTGTATGCCCAGTATGTCATTATATGTCCAGTGTGATGACTGTATATCAAGTATGTCATTGTATGTCTAGTGTGATGATTGTATGTCCAGTATGTCATTTATGTCCAGTGTGATGACTATATGTCCAGTATGTCATTGTATGTCTTTTCTAATGAATATATGTCCAGTATGTCATTGTATGTCAAGGGTGATAACTATATGTCCAGTATGTCATTGTATGTCTAGTGTGATGACTATATGTTCGGTATGTCATTGCATGTCCAGTGTGATGACTGTATGTCCAGTATGTCATTGTATGTCATGAGTGATGACTGTATGTCCAGTATGTCATTGTATGTCTTGTGTGATGACTATATGTCATCTATGTCATTGTATGTCCAGTGTGATGACTGTTTATCCAGTATGTCATTGTATGTCTAGTGTGATGACTATATGTCCGGTATGTCATTGTATGTCCAGTGTGATGACTGTATGTACGGTATGTCATTGTACTTCTAGTGTGATGACTGTATGCCCAGTATGCCTTTGTATGTCCAGTGTGATGACTATATGTCCAGTGTGTCATTGTATGTCTTGCGTGATGACTGTATGTAAGGTATGTCATTGTATGTCCAGTATGACGACTGAATGCCCAGTATGTCATTGTATGTTTAGTGTGATGACTATATGTCCAGTATGTCATTGTATGTCCAGTGTGATTACTGTATATCCAGAATGTCATTGTATGTCTAGTGTGATGACTATATGTCCGGTATGTCATTGTATGTCCAGTGTGATTACAGTATGTCCGGTATGTCATTGTATGTCTAGTGTGATGACTATATTTCCAGTATGTCATCGTATGTCTTGTGTGATGACTGTATTCCCAGTATGTCATTGTATGTCTAGTGTGATGACTATATGTCCAGTATGTCAGTGTTTGTCCAGTGGGATGACTGTATGTCCAGTATGTCATTGTTTGTCCAATGTGATGACTGTATATCCAGTATGTCATTGTATGACCAGTGTGATGACTGTATGAACATAATGTCATTGTATGTCTAGTGTGATGACTATATGTCCGGTATGTCATTGTATGTCCAGTGTGATGACTGTATGTCCGGTATGCCAGTGTATATCATGAGTGATGACTGTATGTCCAGTATGTCATTGTATGTCTTGTGTGATGACTATATGTCCAGCATGTCATTGTATGTCCTGTGTGATGACTGTAGGTCCAGTATGTCATTGTATGTCTAGTGTAATGACTATATTTCCAGTATGTCATTGTATGTCCAGTGTGATGACTGTGTATCCAGTATATCATTGTATGTCTAGTGTGATGACTATATGCCCAGTATGTCATTGCATGTCCAGTGTGATGACTGTATGTCCAGTATGTCATTGTTTGTCAAATGTGATTACTGTATATCCAGTATGTCATTGTATGACCAGTGTGATGACTGTATGTCCGTAATGTCAGTGTATGTCTAGTGTGATGACTATATGTCCGGTATGTCATTGTATGTCATTGTATATCTAGTGTGATGACTGTATGGCCAGTATGATATTTTATGTCTAGTTAGATGACTATATGTCCAATATGTCATTGTATGTCTACTGTGATGACTGTATGTCCAGTATGTCATTGTATGTATAGTGTGATGACTATATGTCCAGTATGTATTTGTATGTCTAGTGTGATGACTATATGTCCAGTATGTCATTGTATGTCTTGCGTGATGACTGTATGCCCAGTTTGTCATTGTATGTCCAGTGTGATGACTGTATATTAAGTATATCATTGTATGTCTAGTGTGATGACTGTATGTCCAGTATGCAATTGTATGTCTAGTGTGATGACTATATGTTCAGTATGTCATTGTATGTCCAGTGTGATGACTGCATGTCCAGTATGTCATTGTTTGTCCAATTTGATGACTGTATATCAAGTATGTCAGTGTATGTCTAGTGTGATGACTGTATTTCCAGTATGTCATTGTATGTCTTGCGTGATAACTGTGTGTCCAGTATGCCATTGTATGTCCAGTGTGATGACTGTATATCAAGTTTGTCATTGTATGTCTAGTGTGATGAATGTATGTTTAGTATGTCATTGTATGTCTAGTGTGATGACTATATGTCCAGTATGTCATTGTATGTCTTGCGTGATGACTGTTTGCTCAGAATGTCATTGTATGTCCAGTGTGATGACTGTATATCAAGTATGTCATTGTATGTCTAGTATGATGACTCTATGTCCAGTATGCAATTGAATGTTAAGTGTGATGACTGTACGTCTAATGTGTCATTGTATATCTAGTGTGATGACTGTATGTCCAGTATGTCATTGTATGTCTAGTGTAATGACGGAATGTCCAGTATGTCATTGTATGTCTAATTGGATGACTGTATGTCCAGTATGTCATTGTCTGTCTGGTGTGATATGTAGGTTATTGTCACTTTCATGATAATCCATACCCCGTTGACCCTGGTTGAAGAAAGATGGCTTCATTTCCATGTGATCACGTTGTTGATATGTGTTCTCAGGATAAACAATAACCTTTTGACTTGGGCGAATAGAAGATGGCATTTTTATATGCTTATGTAATTCCTTTTTTTTATAATCTGCCTCATCGTTAAACTTTAACTGTAAAATGGGAGATTTGCAATGTCCAGTTCCTGGGGTAGACACCAAACCCTCATGATTGCTGGCATTTGGGTTAATTGTTTTCTCAGAAGAAGTTTGTTTGATATGCAATTTGGGCTTTACCTCTGGGACAGCATGCAACCTCTGAGATAACCTCGAAATTTCCAGATTGACCTGCTCCTCCAACGCTTTGTATCTGAGATCCATCTCGTCAAGCTGCGCCATAAAGGAAACCGGATCCCCACCAGTCTGATTGGATGATCGTTGTGAAGTTGCAACCGACTTCATGCCCATGTCCTCCGAAAGCCCCAATCGCTCAAGCGGTGTTCTCCGAACATTACTCGGTTCTTCTTCTGAAGCAAAATCTATATGCCCCATTAGATTTTCTGTCAAATTACCCAATACTTGGGACATTAACATCATATTTAAGCCCCCATGCCTGTTTCTCAGTTTAATAAGTTTAACTGCAGCAGACTCATCAACTCCCGGTAAGGTACAACATTGATCAACAGTTGCAACATTTACGTGAATGACCATTTCCAAAAAATAAAAATGTACTTTTTTTAATTACTGATATTCAACTATGTATATTACAAAATATTTCACTTATTTAATAAATTAATAATATACACAGTAACGTAGTGCACAAAATGATTAATTCTAATATTTACACCATACAATTATAGTTTCATTACACAATGATCAATATTAATCAAATAATGCAATCATGTAAATGAATATTAAGATGAGATCATAGATAACAAGTCTATGTATCTAACAATCAAATAAATAGTATGTACTTCCTTTTTTTACACTGTGACCTCTAATTATAATGTCAATTCTGTATTTACACACTTACAGAACTATCTGATCATCATGTAACTGTGCCAATACAGAATTACTTATAAAGGTCAAGAATTATAATGATCTAAAGATGTTACTTAACTTTGATGAACAAAAATAACACCGACGACAATGAATATTATTAAATAATGAAAAATGTAAAAACAGCTCAAGTTTGCCTTAATATCGGAAAAATTAACCCATTTAGTTCATAAAATTGATTAAAGTTATGCCACAATAGTAATCAAAATGTAAACAAACATGATTACTCCCCTTGACGCCAAACAAAGAACTTTCCAAAAGTAAACATAGAAATTACCTCCCCTTAATAAATTCCGATGTTAACTTTAGAACCAAATTTACTCTAAACCCCACCCCAGTTGCAAAGGAATACCAAAATGTAACAATTTAGTTTTTTTTAAACAATTAATCCCACAATTAATCAAACCAATGCAAGCTAATGGGTATAATGTAAATTCGCAGTTAAACTGAAGCTGTTTTCGGATACTACATACCCGGATAGCCTTTATATAATCTTACCACTGAAGATTTCGGGTATTTCTGGAAGAACTTCTCCGGTTGTTTCCTCTTCTCAGTGTAGACACGTTCGGGGTTAGTGGCCCTAAATCCCCGGTCTTAACGGCCTGGTGTCGTCGTCCTGTGTCCTTCGGGGTATACGAAAACCCCGGTAGAACCTTCTTTTTTGCCCGTCCAGTGAAGACGTCTTCGGAAAATGAATCCCCGGTCGTTGTCCTCACTGGATGGCCCTCTCCACACGACCTCCTGGAACGTACAAGTCGTTCCTCCTTGTCTTTCCCTCCAAAAGTTGAAAATTTTCACGAGACGATTTTTCCTAAATTGTTGGTAAATTTATCACGCTATTTAATGAATTCTTTTATTTCTCGTCGCAAATGAAGTATTTCTAATTGTAACTACAACTCAAGTCCTTTGTACTTTGCTAATAATATGATTTATTCTGGTTTATTTACAATAAAATAAGAGAGTTGTAATGGCTTCGTCGCGTGGTCGTGCTATGCCCATCATAGTCCGCGCAGCTCTCGACAACACTTCCGGTTTTGCCTAGTCCACGTCTCGTCTCGCCCGGTATCGTCTAACGACGCGTCACAACATGGGCTTTTACTCATAGTAGCTTATCAAACCTTTAAGCAAATGATACCTAACAAATTACAAATCAAGAAAATACATCAAACTTATACCGTGGGGGCTATAAAGACTGATAATCTGGTATTTTGAGTGATTTGCACAGACCGCGCCTTTTACGGTTGAATAACCGATGAAGCACTATAACTAAGAGTATACACCACTAATTTGGTTAAACACCACTATATAAGAGACTGAGAGTCCGAGGGGCTCTGGACAACACACTCGTTATGATTTTTTTATGGAAATGCATACTAAAAGAAGAATGAAAACACTCTTACCGCTTGGTCATCAGTAGTTGCCCCATGCGATTGTCCTTAAAATTTTGCCGTAACAAAATCTCCGATAACGTATTGGTCCTCTACTTTCTCGGAAAAAAGAATGGCCCTCGGCTGTTCCACCCAAAAATCGCGATTATCCAGTTAATTATTTTCTAAATACGAAAGGGTATTGTTTGTTAACAGATGAAAGGCAGAAAGTTCAATCGTCGAAATTAGGGCCCTCTTTGTAGCATTAGTTTAAAAGAAAATCGACCAATCAAAATCACGTTTCGAAACAACGTACAATACCGTCAATGACAGAAATTTACGAGTGTCTTTTCATAAAGCAATTCTGCGATAATAAGACTTACCTGAGCGGGACGATTGAATAATCCAATTATTTACGAACAATTACGATTAATATTTAATATTCCTTGTTTTAAATATTAATCTGTGTTCACGAAAAAAATACTGGATTACGAAAATGATAATAACACTCGAATAAACGTAGAATACTATGTAATTAGTGGGGTACATGAAATGAATTTGTCAATGAACAATGCAGAAACGGAAGCAATATTGTTTGTTCAGTTAAGTTAAGCTCACTCGCTAAGAAAAACAGTTTTAAAAGACTTTCATTCTAAACTGAAAAATACAAACATGGTTTGATTTATATGTTAGTGGATCTGTGCATATATTATCAGATTCATGTGTATATTTTTGCTTCATTATGTTTGTCACCCGTCACCCTGCAAAGTTTACTGTAAAGGCATGAAGATTAACGGAAGAGGGGAAAAAGGTACATCTTACAAATAAATCAGGCTATGTACATGTACGGTACTGTTTTATTCAGAGTAATGGCGCAATTGTTTCCTTAACTCTGACTACAATACCTGATCTGCTCAATGAATTGAAACGTCCATAAAATAATTGAAGAATAGTTCATGGATGGTAAGAATCTTAAATTCAAAATTATTCATAAAACATTCATAAAATATGTAATGAATAGTTCATTGGTGGTTTAAGAATACTAAATTCCAAAAATATTCTTCATTTATTCTTAAAACATTTTATGAATAATTCATGGGTGGTTTAAGAATCTTAAATTCAAAAAATATTCATGAAACATTCATAAAATAATGTATGAATAGTTCATGGGTGGTTTAAGAATACTAAATTCCAAAAATATTCTTCATTTATTCTTAAAACATTTTATGAATAATTCATGGGTGGTTTAAGAATCTTGGATTAAAAAAATATTCATAAAACATTCATAAAATAATGTATGTATAGTTCATGGGTGGTTCAAGAATATTAAATTAAAAAAATATTCTTAATTTATTCTTAAAACATTTTATGAATAATTCATGAATTTTGGGAATCCGTGATATATTCTTGATATCTTCATGAATTCGAAAAACCTCACTTCATGAAAAAACTTCATGATGTGACGTTAAGAATTAATGAAGAAGAGTTGATGAGCAATTCTTTAAAGTATGACAAATTCATAATTTCATGAACATCATTTCGCAGGAGATGTCTAATGTGATGACTGTATGTCCAGTATGTCATTGTACATGTATGACTAGAGTGATGATTGTACGTCCAGTGTATCATTGTCTGTCTAATGTGATGACTGTATTTCCAATATGTCATTGGATGTCTAATAGGATGACTGTTTGTCCAGTATGTCATTGTATGTCTAATGTGATGACTGTTTGCCCAGTATGTCATTGTATGCCTTGTGTGATGACTGTATGTCATTGTATGTTTAGTGTTTTCAATTTAATAATTATGCCCCCTTTCGAAGAAAATGGGGCATATAGTGATCGGACTGTCCGTCTGTCTGTCCGTCTGTCCGTCTGTCTGTCCGTCTGTCTGTCTGTCCGTCTTTCCGTCACACTTTGCGTTTAGGTTTCAAAAAATGCTCATAACTTCTATGACTCTTGAGATATAACCTTCATGTTTGGTATGCATGTGTATATGGACAAGGCCTTTCCATACGCACACAATTTTTCACCCCTGTGACCTTGACCTTGAACTTAGGGTCCACGTTTAGGTTTCGAAATCTGCGTTTAAGTTTCGAAAAATGCTCATAACTTCTATGTCTCTTGAGATATAACCTTCATATTTGGTATGCATGTGTATATGTACAAGGCCTGTCCATACGCACACAATTTTTTACCCCTGTGACATTGACCTTGAACTTAGGGTCCGCGTTTAGGTTTCGAAATCTGCGTTTAGGTTTCGAAAAATATTCATAACTTCTATGTCCCTTGATATATAACCTTTATATTTGTTATACATGTGTATATGGACAAGGCCTTTCCATACGCACACAAATTTTGACCCCTGTGACCTTGACCTTGAAGTTAGGGTCAGCGTTTAGGTTTCGAAATCTGCGTTTAGGTTTCGAAAAATGCTCATAACTTTTATGTCCCTTGAGATATAACCTTCATATTTGGTATGCATGTGTATATGGACAAGGCCTTTTCATACGCACACAAATTTTGACCCCTGTGACCTTGACCTTGAACTTAGGGTCCGCGTTTAGGTTTCGAAATCTGCGTTTAGGTTTCGAAAAATGCTCATAACTTCTATCAAGCGTTTATAGGGGGCATAAGTTATCCTATGGTGACAGCTCTTGTTTTGAAACGTAAATTGCAAACTTTATTGCAGAGTCAGTATTTACGCTGACTACCTTTGTACAAGATATTTCTTGTTATATTTAGTTGTTTTTATAGGGATGGTAATGATTTTCCGCATATCCGGATATTCGAATACTGGTCAAGTATCCGAATTGTAAAAGAGGATCCGAATACTCATTAAAAGATATTACCCCTGTTGTTATGTACACCATGTTCCTTATCGTATATTTCGTATATGTCGACGTTAATCTGTATACAGACAACGTTGACAGACTGACATATATCCGTTAATTGGTTGTTGCTCAGCGAGTGCCCCTGGCCGAGTTCCATAACTGCCAATTTCGTCTGACGCCTCTGTGTTTTATTTTATATTCCTTACTTCCCGATAATTGACACCAATTGGCTACTTGGCTTTAATCGACGGGTGCAACAGTATGGAAAAAATATCTTTGCCCAATCAAATTAAAGTTTTTCGAATCGCGTTTTCCCAAACTGGCACATGTCCGAAGTATTCTGGCAGTTCCGGCAACATCAATTCCGACTGAGCGCGTGTTCTCGTTGACCAGTTTGGTACTTACCAAGCTTAGGAACAGACTAAATAGTGACTTAGTCGATGCAATTATTTGTATGAACAAAAACCTTAGGTCAGGGCATCTAAGCGAATAAAAATGAAATTAAACTGAATGTATTAAATGTATGTAGAATGTATATATCGTAGTATGCTTTTGTTTTAGTTTTACGATGTGTGTTGTTGTAAAAGAAATTACGTATTTTGCGACTTTTATATTGTTCTTATACATAAAATAAGACTGTTAACAGTGGTAACAGCCTTTTGTAGTTACTTACAAAATAATACAAATATCGGGATATATTCGGATAGTGGATACGGTTATCCGGATACAGATTGCGGATACGATTCCCATCCCTTGTTTTTTATATTCGGTTTTAGCGATTTTAAAGCATTTTTGTTGTTGTGTATATCATACTTCTAGTAATTGGTGAACTCATTTTCAACGTGTTATAAATTGAGAACTGTGAATATAAACAAACATGACCTTCTACTATTGCGTTGTTAGCACCCGTGAATACAAAAGATAGCCGATATCTGTTGAGAACAAAAGAACGTTTCTCAGACATATCAAATTTAATCCCGCTGAAGTAGCATGCACTATGAACGAAGTTACACAACATCCAACTATACTTGTTTATCAGCAGAAGTTTTATTTTCCTGCATACTTTAATAGCCTTAGATTATGAATGACCTGTGCTGAGCAAAAATACTACGTCATTAAGACGCAGCAGATAGTGGACTATTTAAAATTCATAAACATTTTCCTCCCTGACACGTATAATACAAACATTGTTTATTAAGTTTTTTCTATATATACGCTCCGTTAAAAAAATACCATGTAACAAGATATTCACATTATGTTTCCGTTTGTCAACGAATATAATTGAAGAACTTAAACCTCTTGCATAAATTAACTCTTTCTCGTTATTAGGCTTATTGTAGTTAAGAGCGAACTGGCTTGAATTTTTGGTACTAACATTAGTTGTTCGCAAACGAACAACTCAAAATCCCCTTCCTCAGAGTATGACATTGACCAACTTTGGGACATAAACTCAGTCAGAAGGTCTAAATCTTGTTACACCCAAATTATCCATCTTTATTTTCTCCTTGACATTTTCCTTATTTTGTACTTAGATATTTCACTCTTACCTATTTCTTGGTTAATTATAATTGTCATTATACATGCTCCTTGTATTGCCTAATGTTTTATTTCAATTTGCTGCCCATTTATTTTTATTTTTTTCTGTCTTTTTGAGAGTAACCAATTAACCATCAATTCTATATGTTATCTTGCATCAATTGTGATTGTTGAAGAGTCTGGTTTCCTGCAAGGGTGTTTGTCTTTGGACAATTGCTAGACCACCCTCTACACCTGACTTCATGTTTACTTTGACATATTGACCTGAAACTTAACACTTCTTTTGGGGTCAAACTCTGATGTCACTTACCAAGTCACACTATCCTGATTTTTGATAACAAGGAATAGTGTATGACAACCACTTCAGGGTCATTCATCACAATCTGTGAGGAACACAACGCTCTTAGTAAATACAGCAGTATAACCAACAAGAACAAAATATTATGTTTATTGCCTATTAAAAGTAGGTGTTTTTATCAGATGAAGTAAATAGATCTTTAAGAATAAAATGCAAACACTTCTGTCATATCAAAATAGCAGAATTTGGAGATTATAAACACATGCTCTGAATACTATGAGTTTACAGAAAACCATTTATAGGATTTCAGTGTAACAAAACCGGCATTCAGGTGTGTTATTAGTTAATTATCAAGATAAAATATAATTATTTATTGGCTGAGTGAAATTCAGTTCCTGTCTGTTTACAAAACAAGACTGCAATAAGGCGCAGCAGTTTTCTGTCATGGCTGTAGAAAAAAATACGACTCTAGCAGTCACATTTGCTCACAGTAACACACTCATTGTGAAAGCTGTCTAACACATTAACACAAATTGTATTGTTATTATTTCTTGGCATGATTTTTTTTTAAGAACATGGCTGCCAGGAGCTGGGGCAGTTTTCATTAAAAGTTTTTTTGTAAAATCTTGCAAAAACAACCTCAGAATGCTTTTGTTTCATGCAGGTGAGCGTCTCAGAACTTCTGACGCCCTTGTGTCTTTTCTTGTATACCTTCAAGGCCAGTCAGGCCTAGGCCTGGATCAAAACGATCAGGTTTTTAGTTAAACAGCATTTCCGATTTCTTATCTTAAATCACGCTAATTGTTCATTTGGTACTTGATTTTCTTCTGACTATTAACCACAAGAACATATCTTATGTGTGCACAATTCATCCTATCAACGTTTGTGGTTTTGCCTCAAGTGATTTAAAATAAAACTACCACAGCATCATCTTTGATAAAATAAGTAACACTCTGGTCACAGTGCACATGGTATAAGTCTAGTTGTTTACATTAAATTATACAATTGGCATTGTATCAAAAATTGTGTAATTTATTAAAGACTAGGGACCAATTACTGACTTTAAAATACTGATCTGTACATTGTGACTTAAAATCTGTTTCTTCTGCATAGTATGCTGTATTTTTCTTTTATCCTATGAAAATCCCTGTGGGGTAAATGAGTTTGTTATAAGAAGATGCAATGTGTATACTTTTTTTGTCAATTTTATTGTGTATGTAAGCGAAAAAAAATCCATGTACAAGCAAAGGACCCTGGTCTTTTATCAATATCATTAAATAAAAGCCCTGTTCACAGTGCTCTGACATTTCTTACACAGATGCTCTAATCCAGTGTCCATTCTAAACCGCGCAATCGTGCGATTCAAAAGATTGAGCACATTTTCAGCAAAATGTGTGAGAAAATTCGCGCTCGATAACAACGAGTATTTTTCAAGATCAAAGCGATATCGTCCTAAATTTTCGAAAGTCGATTTGCGATTGTCTGTCAACATGTAGAATCTCTTTACTTAACAGCCTAAGGCGGAGCGTTGTTTTGGAAAATCGATATTGGCCAATGACAGCGCACGCTTTGAATAAGCGACATCACTGGTAGGCAGACACTACCTCAGTAAAATAATGCAGAAGACGCGTTACGTAATTGTCTTACCACACTAATCGGACCCTACGGGAAATACCGGAAGTTTACTAAGAAAACTGATGATGGCAATCGGATGTTATCCTCGTTCAAATTTTGCAGTTCATGCATAATATTGTCAAAATAGATTCGACACGTAAAATGTTTTTACAAATTATCCTTAAATTCACTACATCCAACTGTAAATGTTTTGTTGAATTCTAAAATGAGCATAACTGAATTTTTAATCGAAACACACTTCCAAATTTTATTGTTGATGCGATGTTCACAAATTCAAATAAACAATATTAAATTCTACATATAAATAATTTGTCAAAATTATCAAATTTTGCAGAAAAAAAATGTCCTACATTTGTCCTATTGTTTGATGGTTCACAGCCAGAAATTTAAGTTATTCAAGCTTGAATAGTGTTTAGTAAGAAAATTATCCAAGTGTATTTTAATAAAAATAATTTAATATATATAACCATAAAAATCATCTTTTGTGGAATGGCCAATATTCATGTAGTAATTAAATGTTCAGAATTATTTTTCATATTAGTATGTTTCTATTATATATAGCAGTTTAGAAAAAATACAAAATAAAGAAAATTCATGTCATTTGCATCTGCAATTTATCTTTTATGCAAAACGAAATGACACTTGTGGTCAAAAGCAACATTGAGAATCTCCTATGTAAAAATGCATGATATTTATAGCCAACATTTCATCATTGCACTCTTTAAACAACTGCATTCGGTATGTGTTACACTTTGGTTTAAACAAATCAAATTTTCATCTACAAAACAGATTTACGTAACCAATAGCAAAGTACTCCATAATCACGTGACCCAATACCCACTGACTGCGAACACAGATACACTGTTTACTGCTATCAGGCTTTTCAACATCATTTGAAGGTTAACTTGGTTTCCGTTCACTTTGAAACTTTTATTTTTTGTTTTAATAACAATTAGTGTGTGTTTGCCGATATATTAGACTTATATATTGTGACATTAATATTTCATATTATTTTCAGCTGGAAAGTTTAGTTTTTTTGAAATTGAATTAGCAAAATGGCATTATTTTCTGTGCCTCCTGTTATAGAGTATTATTGTACAGTGTGCAAAGAAGAGCAAAATATTAACTAGACACAGATTTCTTCTGTAAACACTGTGTAAAGGTTTTCTGTAAAACATGTATTAATTCCCATAGACACGATGGTTGGTTTAAACAATCTCCCTATGGAAAGGATAAAATAATGAAGTGGCCACTTTCTGAGAAGATGGAGAAGATGGAGAAGTTTCTTATGACATGTAACAGACACAAGGATGGAACATTAACAATGTACTGCCTGTACCACAGTCAGCTCTGCTGCTCTAGATGTGTTGAACTTAGTTTTAAACACAGGTAAGTGATAGTTACTGTGCTTACTGTATGTCAGTATAAATAATGGCATTGCATTTTATTCTTTCCAATGATTAATAGAGAAATATCAGTGAATTTTACTGATATTTCACTGTTTCAAATTGTAAAAAAGAACAGTGAAAAGTACCAATAATTGTCATTGTTTTACCGGCACTATTTTAGATACCTTTGGTTTCCCTATTAGGACCCCCATCTAAGGCAATGTTACAAAGGGAGGCTACTCAGCATTGAAATTAATAAAAATATATAGATGATCTTTCTATTAAAATACATTGGGGTGCCCAACTGTGAATTAAATTGTCCGGAATGGCAAACATACTAAATAAAATCATTTGTAAGCATAAAATAAAAAGAAATTTTGTTGAATTTGGTATAATATCGATTTTTATTCAATTTTTATTATAGAAAAAATATATTTCATATGATCACTCGTGAATAAATATCGATATTCCATAAAATCAAATTAATATCCTCTATGTAGTATTCATTTTCCGTCGGACTTGTTCACTTATTATGCTCCCTTCGAAGAAGAGGGGGTATATTGTTGTGCTCATGTCGGTCAGTCTGTCGGTCCGTCGGTCGGTCCGTCCACCAGATGGTTTCCGGATAAAAACTCAAGAAAGCTTAGGCCTAGGATCATGAAACTTCATAGGTACATTGATCATGACTCGAAGATGAACCCTATTGATTTTCAGGTCCGTAGATCAAAGGTCAAGGTCACAGTGACTCGAAATGGTTTCCGGATGATAACTCAAGAATGCTTAGGCCTAGGATCATGAAACTTTATAGGTACACTGATCATGACTGGCAGATGACCTCTAGTGATTTTCAGGTCACTATGTCAAAGGTCAAGGTCACAATGACTCAAAACAATAAAATGGTTTCCGGATGATATCTCAAGAATGCTTACGCCTAGGATCATAAAACTTCATAGGAACATTGATCATGACTGGCATATGACTCTTATTGATTTTCAGGTCACTAGGTCAAAGGTCAAGGTCACAGTGACTCGAAACAGTAAAATGGTTTCCGGTTGATAGCTCAAGAATGCTTACGCCTAGGATCATGAAACTTCATAGGAACATTGATCATGACTGGCAGATAAACCCTATTGATTTTCAGGTCACTAGCTCAAAGGTCAAGGTCACAGTGACTGAAACCAGTAAAATGGTTCCCGGATGATAACTCAAGAATTCTTACGCCTAGATCATGAAACTTCATAGGAACATTGATCATGACCGATGACCCCTATTGATTTTCAGGTCACTACTTAATAGGTCAAGGTCACAGTGACAAAAAACGATTTCACACAATGGCTGCCACTTCAATTGACAGCCCATATGGGGGCATGCATGATTTACAAACAGCCCTTGTAAAGATTATCGAAAGCAGGTATATGATTATTATCAAATCAATAAATATGTTGTTTTATTAAAAAGTTCAGAGAAGCAATTCGTACAGCCTATTTAAAATGCATAGATACATGTTCAAGAAATGGACAGAAAATGGGGACTAGATATTGCCTTTATGATCACAAATTAACAAATAAATATTTCCTTTTTTGTTTCAAGTTCTTATGGTCAAAACATAACATGCTGGCCCCCTCAGCTGTGACAATCAACTGTCAATGTGTCCTAAATCATGTCATTAAGCCCATTCAGCAACGGGGAAAGGTTGTATAAATCCTTTTCCTGCGTATGTCTGTACAATGTCCGCTCTTGTTTACCTCATGTTTGAAGTATTGTTATGAATCCTGGCTCATACATTTATGCCATATATATGATTGAAAAGGACACGTGCCCAGTATGCTTGGTCAATATCAAGTTACAGTTCTAATATTCTAGCCTCAATTGTGAGTCTACCTTCAAGACTTACAGATGAAGTGTGGGTTTCATTCCGGTCCATTGATTTTTGGCAGAATTGTGGGCCTTGTTCAATGCCCCTAACTTTGCAAAATAGCAATCGATGGTTACATTTTTATGATGTTTTCAATTGTGATATAGCTGTTGTGTGGCTGCAAAGTGCATTAGGGGGCATTGTGTTTCACGAACGCAGCTCTTTATCCTTGTTAGAACTCTAGAAGTCACATTTTTAGTCAAATCTTCATAAAATATTCGTCAGAATAAAACAGATGTTATTTTGATATCTGTGCTGAGTTCCAAAATGGTTCTGCTCTGTTGAAAAGCTTCCGTCAGGGGGCTGGGCAGTTTTCTTTATATGACTATAGTGAAACCTTGTTAACATTCTTGTTAGGAATAACAAATATACACTCTGAATAAAAGTAATGCATTTCAGGCATTCGTTATCTTTTGTAGTCATCTGAATTCCTCCTATAAAATAAAGAGTAAAATTGCCAAAAACATTGTGGATGTGTTTCTTTTTGAGGATGATTCGGATTGGTTGGTGATAAACAGCAACTAATATGTTTTTTGCTTTCTCAAAACCATTTATTAAAAATTCTCAATATGTCATTAAGAACAGAACAGACAGTTTATTAAGACTTATACATAAGTACATCGTCTATAATGCATATTATTATAAATAAAGTAATGTCACGTATCAGTATGCTATAGTAGGTAACCAAATCAATATAATTATGTATATATGTTAGTTAGTTATATGAAATTTCAAAAATAAATTCTATGAAATGACATTTCTAAACAAATAAGAACAGAGAGCAATAACGATTTTGACAAGGAGAAACATAATAACTTTAAAGGCAGTACGGACAAACTATTACAAATACTATCAGTGACTGCAAAGTAATACATACACTTCTTTTAAGGAAGTCAAATTATTATTCAAGTAGTGGTATTTAAAATAGCATCAGTTAATGCTTCCTTTAAATATTTACACACGTTTAATATTTCAAACTTACAAGTTGATTTTAATAAACTATGGATCTTAACAACCGATGGATTCATGAAATAAAACGTTTAATGAATTTTTGCGGTAGAAAACGGTAACATGAACAAACACAAATAAAATGGAATTCATCCTCTATGTCCCATTGATTACAACAAAAGCAATAACGTTCTGCATGGGGGATATTGTAGCGTGCTTATGTTCCTGTCTGAATTCTCAATGGATGGGCAGAAGCCCTTAATTTTACAAAGTATAAACGTAGACTCTTGGGTAATAAATATATGTAGTTTTCATTTTCAAGAGCAGTTTTAAACATTCTATACATATATAGAATAGAAATTCTATTCATATCACCAAACCATTCTTTCTTAAAGGTGTCAATAATTCTGCATTTAAATTCACTTACAATAGCATGACTATTTGTTATATTTGCAGCTTCAAAAACAAGAAAATCCGTAATCGTTTAACAATTGTTTGACATTTGCAACCAAATTGTTGCATCCCTTATTACAAGCATTTAATGCTTGAATATACACAGTTTGTAAAATAATATTTTTACTGTTAATAATTTTAGACCATACTTACATGTAACAATTCTTACATATCTATTTACATATAATGGATATCTGCATAGCTCACCTTAAACTGTAGCGTTACATGTGTTTATTTTCACATTTTACAATATCTTGCAAAATTTTAAATGAATGCGTTCAATCTCTTTTGATTTATAACAATCCATTATTTTTGAGGCATAACAACAAATAAATCCAACAAAAGAATCAAACAAATGACAAAATAATTTTGGCTTAAGATCATACTGTTTACATTTATAAAGTAAAATATTCATAGCCTTAAGTAACTTTTATTTTGCTACAAAAAATTATTTAGGGACGAAACAACTAATTTTAAATTGAAATGTGTTTGACCTCCAATAATGAATGCATGGCTTGTCAAAAATCCACTCTTATCTTTCCACTGAGCATTTTCTGTGATCCACCTGCTTATCAGCACAAATCAATTCATATCTCGGAGTCAACAATTTCGTGCTATTTTTAGATCAGCCTCGCTTGCAAACAACTAAGGTTAATACCATGTTCTCAAAATCGGTATGATCACTGAACAAAATTATGCAAGAGGTTTCAGTTCTTCCACTATATTCATTCACAAATGGACACATAATGTGAATATCGTGTTAAATGGAATATTTTTGAACGGCACGTGTATAGAAAAAATCTATACCGGTAAATATTTTTAATTTAACCTGTCGTCGAAGATAATTTTTATGAATAATTAAAATAGTTGATTATTTGCTGCATCTTAATCACGTGGTATGTTGCAAAAATCGGGTCATTTAAAATCTGAGGCTTTCTATAGATATGGGAAAATTATACTACTGCTGATCAATAAGTATAGTGGTTTATTGAGAGTCCAATACACTATGAGAGGTATGTTGCCTAACCTCCTTGATAGTGCTGCTACTACAGCGGGGGTTAAATTTGATATGACTTTGAAACGTTCTTTTGTTCTTAACAGGTAGTGGCGATATCTCATGTTTTCTCAATTGCACAGGTGATAATAACGCAATAGTTTAAAGTTAAGCTTGTTTATATTCACAGTTTTCAATTTATAACACGTTGAACATGAGTTCACCAATAACTGCAGGTATACTATAGACAACGACAAAAATGCTTTATTATACCAAATATATAAAGAAAAAACTAAATATAACAAGTTATATCTTTAAAAAAAGATATTTCGAGTAAATGCTGACTTTGAAAGAAAATTTGAAAATTTACGATTGTAAATAATGAAAATGAAAATGATTGTTTTACTATTGTGATTTTGACTTGTTAGTGGCATATTCACTGCCTGAAATATGTGTTATTATAGTCAAATCACACATTAGTGTTAGTAGATACAAATTATACTACGGGAGTTCACATCACATGTTTCCTCACATGGCATATTAATATAAGTGTTTTACTTAACCATCCAAGTATAATGCATGTTCATATTCGATTAACATGAAGTTTTCTTCCAACAGTGCACATTCAAATCACACTTTCATAGCCACGTCCTGTGAAAATGGGTATGGTGTTTTGGCCAGCATAGCTCAATCCAGCCTGTGCATTTGCACAGTCTGGTCAGAGGCGATGCTGTTCGCTATAAAATCACTTAAGGTTTTATGGTCTCATTATGTATCCCCTTTACAGACTGAGAGATGCACAGGCTGTTAGGCTATAGGTATGATGTCTCATATGGCATAAGACCCATTTTTGCATGATGCGGGCTTTTACAAATCTCAATGAGAATTGTTCATTGAACATTTTAGCACAATCATTTCGGATATAACAGTGTCATCAAAATAGCAAATATAGAAAACTGGCAAATAAGTGTAGCCTATTCAGGCGTTCATTAATGATTTCCAGAGGTGCTACCCGAGCACTGCAAACATATGTGGTTTGATAATTAAACCATTTTTCTCTTATTGTGACACTATACTATTTCGGTAGTGTTTATTTGCTCATCTTGAAATATAAAACTGTTTGTTTCGATAGTCAATTATGCCTTCCCCTGATGATTAATCGACCAAGAACAGACCCTGTAATTCTGCGAGATTAATGATAACGCATAAGTGTAACTTGGCCACAAAGTGTGTCTATGTGTCTAACATTCAGAGAGTAGACCGGAATTCCTTACACTGAACAGTGTTACATCCTTTACGCTGTGCACAAACGCAATGATGTAGCCAAAGTTCAGGCGATGTCTCTTGAATCAGCCTATGAAATATTTTAATGTTTTTATTCATGTCTGCTGAAACAGAAAAATCTCATACCGATTTTAAGGTCATTAGACTTGTTGACACCGTGTTAAGTGCAAGGGTAACAAGTAATGCATCAACAACCATATACGGGTAAACAGCGCTGTCTTTATGAATACCTAATTCGTAAGTAAAATTATTGCTCGCAGATTATTTTTATGTTTATTTTCATCAATTGTCTTATTATATATTTTGAATTTGTATATGGTGTCAACAAACTTAAGTTTTGTTGAACGTTATTTCCATCATTAAATCATATTCTTAGTGTGATAGGTATCTAATATTCAAACAATAATAATTTTATATGACAGTGATTGTAAATTTTATTTTATATTAACTGGTTCTTATTATACCATTTTCATTATATTGTCTATGCTTTCAGAATGTCAACAAAGAGACATAATGTTGTTATTTTGTCTAAGTTATCTCTATGATATAAATATGACATCTTGACCTGTGCGTGAACAAATACTCTTTATAAATGTGAATGGGCTGTGTTCAATTTCAAACTTGCTATTTAAAAAGCTATTATCTAATTTTGAACAATGAGTTGCATCTAAGATTATGCAATAGCAAACAACTTAAGTGCCTTCAGCGCTTTGATTATTGATAGCTTTCTGCAATACTAAATGTTCAATTATGCAGAGTCTAGTGCCTATCATATAAAAGTGTGTAATATAACCAATTTCTCTCATCAGCGAGATGTACTTTCATGTTTGCAGAGTAAACATTCACAGATTATTTATGAATTTAGTAGTTTTAAAATATATGTGACTTAATTGGTTTAAAGTAATGTTGTACTGTTTAGATTTATGTTTGTAAGGGCTTTGCATTTTGTTTGATCAATAGTATTTTAACCACACTTAAAAGAAGTTCCGCAGCCATTGTGACAAGCCAGTATTTGTATCTATGGTAATTTATATTTATGCAAGCTTGTTGAAAAACATGGAGGGGCTTGGCGGTTCTCATTATATGACTGTAGTAAAACCTTGTGAATACTAACTGTCACATTTTTGTCCAATCTGATTAAAACTTGCTCATAATATTTGTTCAAATAATCTTTTGGCTGAGTTCCATATTGCTTTGTGTCCATCCAAAACCATGTCAAACGGAATGGGTCAGTTTTCCTTAAATGTGTTCTGTTAATTCTTGTTAACATTCTAAAAAACATTTTTTTTAGAAAATCAGCATGAAACTTGATCAGAACGTGTTATAATAACTGGCTCTGGTGAACAGGAAAAGTCAGAAGCCACATTTATGACCAAAAAAAATCTAAAATGGTCAACAAAGTTTAGTTGGTTCTTCTTACAATGAGCGACCCAGTCTTTGGCCCTATTGTTAACTCGTTAGCATAGATGCCAAATGTATCATCCGTATCTGGGTCTCATGCGTACAAAAACAAGGTTACAAATTTATAAATTAGTATTGATGAAACTCCATAATATTCACCTTAAATTTATATAGGCCATGTTAAGACCTAAAGAGGCGTTTACGGGATCAATTATAATGAAGGACTAGGCAACTAAGAAATTAACTGTCATCTAGCTAGCTATTTCATTTTATCCTAAATTGTTATGAACGTGCTATAAACATACCAGGCATGGTCCTTGCTCTGGATGGTACCAAGGAGCATAAGTCTAGTTTCTAAACATTTCCAACAACAGACTGACACGTAATCACGTCTCTCTACTATCATCTACGGAGACGTTCAAACTACTAAATAGAGACGTACATACGTCTCGCTACTTTTCAGAGACTAACATACGTCTCCGCTCCAGTTCAATTAGTAAACACAACAATTATACAATAGAAATATACTAGCATATTGTAATACATAATATTCAAGTGATTGAAACTCAATTGAAAACAACATATTATGATACAATATATTAACTGTTTAACTCAAGGAAAATGCATATAAAAGTAGTTTACATTTAAAAGGCAATAATTTGAATGATGGCAGAAGACCTGTCATTTAACATATGCAAGAAAGGGAGAAATTGAGATAAATAGTATTACTCATAAGTACAAAGAGAGAATATTATATTAAAAGGGTAATATCTACGGCTCATGCAAAATTATATGTTAACAGTTATTGAGATTGTCATTTTTATAATTATAGGGAAATGAGTGAATTTTTTTAAACGAAAGGGTACAGTACAGCCAATGCGAAACAAACATATTTCGCGATCCGCGGAGTCTAGACGCAACGAGTCGATGCCGAGTCAGCCGTTGAAGGCATGCGGTAGCACGTCGCATTTTGCCGCGATGCTTCGCATCTGTCCGCCGAGGCAAGCCGCGATCCGCGATATGACGCCGAGTCGATGCGCATCGTAATCTTTTAAAAGTGATGAGTTAGTCAATAAATTTTGAAAGAACAATTATAATAATATTTAAAATCATAATAAATTTAATGTATCTATTACGGCATACTTACTATTTTTCCCTTCGCTACTCATGACCCGATTATCCCGTATAATCCAGTTTTAAAGCAAATTCTAGTAAATATTTACGATAAAAGAGCTCCAGAATTTGAAGAAATAAAATTATTCGCCATTTTTCTTAAGTAACAAATAAATATTCGCATTTGTTTCTATTTAAAGATTTGATTAAATAACTGAGCACGCCGTAAATCGCCTGACATGATGTTCATTTTTATACAACACAAAATACACCCACACTTTCCATGCGACATTGTACATGTCTGCATCATGTTCGCTCGCTTATTATTGAGACAAAGGATGAAGCACTGTTTATTTGACGCTAAAATTTAATTGTTTATGTCGCGTAACCATTAAAATTCGGAAGCGAGTTTTGGATTACAAATTGAATAATGCTCATTTGAGAATCGAACGAAACATTTGCAGTTGTGCGTAATTAATTCAACGATAATTTGTTAAGGCGCATTACGTGTCGAATATATTTTAGGACGTGATATTATATAAATAGTCTTTAAAGCATCATATAGAAATCATATCTGCTTATTAAAACGTGAAAATGATAACTATGAAGTAGCGTTATTCTAGGTTTCGACGCTACACAAATGTACATGTAGGTGTATATCTTTGCACTTGGTCCGCCGCGTAGGTATGCGGTGGATTCATGCCGCGAAATTACGCGAGGTAATTTAAATACAGACTCAGCGTCGTTGGGCGGATCAATGCTGAGTGGCTTTGCGATACGCTGCGTGAACACATGACGCGGCCGCCGAGTACTAGTGATTCTGGCCGTGGCATGACCTAGGATTATGTTTGTTCCGCGTTGGCTGTACTGTAGATCTAAACATTTAATCAAATATGATAAAGTAACAGTTTGTTTCTTAACCGCAACGCCAATTAGTAAAATACTACTTATGTTTAAGGATGGAAAGCAGAAGAGATTTCAATTTTATGTCCTTATATAATGGTCAGGTGTTACCTTCGATTTATTGCAAAAGTATCGTTACTATGCAGGTAAATACAAACCAAAAAGAAAACGTTGATGATGGCAGAAAACCAATTATATTACAGCAGCAGTTTTGCTTAACCCGTCACCAATATTTCTTTATCCATATGTTTATTGATTAGCAAGTAATGCAGTATCTACATACTATCCAATAAAAATTTCAAACTTGTTTAAAAAAATCAAATATTACTATTAAGTTAACGAAGATGGAATTTAGTGGTTTAATTTTGTAAAGTAAATAATTATTAACCATGTCTGTGTATATGGGTCCAACTCAAAAAGTGTAATGTTATGTTATGCAATCATCTTCTACACACATTATTGATTACATTTGGACCTTTGAAAATTAGTAATAGATCAGTAACACATGGCCAAATACCTGTGAAAATGAATTGTAACAAAAATCAGAATAAAGTGTGAATTGTTTATATATTTGATTTCTATTATTTCACTTACTGTCGCCGGGATGGTTAAACTCTTTGTTAATTACTATTAATTATAACTTCGAACTGAAATTACCGAAACCTGCACATATTTTTTACAAGTATGGTGTTTTTTACATATGAACATTTCTAAAAAATAAACCATGATTTTCTGAGCATTACATTACAATCGGTATTTTGTTTTTCAGACTGTGCTTTCAAGTTACCTCAATACTTCAGGCTTCCAAACAGAAGTCAACAAGATTTTAAAAATCTTTCTGTCAGAACGCAAAATACTCTTTTACAAATGAAACAGTTTCAGACCTACCAGGAGGACAGAATGAGGTCTCTAAAGGTTTCATACAATGAACATGAGAAAGATATGGTGGAGGGCATGCGTCTGAATGTAACAACCTTTTTACACCAGTGTGAAAACAGCACAGTGAATGAAACATATGAACATGTGCAAGACAAAGTCAATGACATGCGTGAGAAAATCACATCTTTATTAGTCGATTTTGAGAAAAGCACTGTTAAAGAAAAGAAAGAAGAGCTGAACTTATGCAAGCTCCTCTCATGAATGTGAGAAAGAGCTGCGTCAGGCTTCACGATGAATTATTACAACTCTATTACGCCATACAGAAAGTTCTGGGTAGACCTAAACTCTCTTTTATTGCCAGGAAAAAATGTCAGGAAACAATATAACAGTCTGATATATTTTTAAAAGATAACTTTCCAAACTATGTTTTCACTGTGAATGGGAAGTCTGTGCACACTATGGAAATGCCAAGTGATTCATTAAAATGCTCAATCAAAGCTATATGTGCTCTCCCTGATGGACAGGTCCTAGTTGGAGACAGTCAAAATTATAAAGTCAAGCTGTTGAACCAGCAGTACCAGGTGGTGAGTCACTGTGTTGTGACTGCTAGGCCATGGGCCATGTGTCAGATCACACCCAGTGAGGTTGCAGTGGCTCTGGGTAACACATCTGAGGTCCAGTTTATCATAGTCATCCAGAGCCATCTTGTCCTAGCCAGGAAGTTTCAGTTACAACATATATGTATGGGTCTTGTCCACCATCAGGGAGACATGTTTATCAGCTCTGGTACTGCACTGTTCAAGTACCCATTGAGTGGCAAACAGGTCTGCAGACCCTATGAGAACTGATCAGATCGTGATACAGGTAAGAATCATGGTGGATTCATCCTGATAAATTCGTATTATGTACAGGGATTTTCTAGCCTTTTTGGGAAAATGTGTCTGGTCAAATTGGAATTTTATTTACTGATAAAATGGCAAATTTGGGAATTTTATTGACTTAATGGACCGAATTGGGATTTATTTTTTAATAAAGTACTCGACATATTGTGTAACATGTGTGTGTATGTTGTCATAGCATTTGTTTCATAATTGCCTTTATAATATTGTTTTACTGTGCATGAACAAACAAATTATTTTAACTGTACATTTAATGTTAGTAAATTAATGCATATGTACTTAGCACATAATGCTATTTTTAGACTTTCATTTCTAGATACACAAAGTCATGTAAGAAATTTATATTGATAAATACTATTTATTAAATATGAAATAGCTGCAGTAATCTTTGGAGTAATACATATTGATGTTTTCAGTAATGTTTACATAATATTAACACATACTGAGAGTTTTATTGATTTATTTTGTTTTATGCTGTTGAACTTTTGTTATTGATTTGTAATTACATTTCTATAAAAGTGTGTGAATCCTTAATATACGTACAAGAAAAACATCAAGCTATTCTGCTGCTCCAGTCGCTGCTGAGTCAGGACAAGGATGATGAGGATGAGGTGGACAAAAATTACCTGATTAGACGGTAAAATAAACGCTTTAATTTACAGGCCTTTTCGTGACAATTTTAGGGAAAATGCAATTTGGGGATTTGGAATTATTTCGCACGAAAAGGCGAACGGTTTGGAAAAAACTAATTTTCTATTATTCTTTCTTATACTTCAAATCATATTATGACAGTCATATACTTTGTTAGATCTAAATGTAATTGAAATATGATTGAGATATAATGATTATAAGGCATTTAAAAAGCATGAGGTAACATACCCATAAAAGGCCTTCTTGTGTATTTCCTGTTTATTAAGAATGCAAAAAGGATGAGATGGGAAAGAACAGTGTGAATTTACCAAAGGTAAAATATCCTCTTAAATTGTTTGTATACTGTATATCCATATATTTTCGTCCACATGCAATTTTGTGGTTAAAAAAGACATTCGTGGACACATTAGTTAATACGTGGATTTCTCACTTTTGGACAATACATGAGGAATTTGTATCAGTTAATTATCCATGTATTTATGAGAAATTTGTGGATCGTTCAGCCCTTAAAATCAACCAAAATTATTGTCCCACGAATAAAAATGCTTTTACAATGTTTTATTATAGTAAGAATGCTAAATATGAAGTGGCCAAGAATAATTGGAATTCACAGAAGGTAAAATGTCGTCTGTTCTTTTGTATATCCTGTTTATTGCATTACTTCTTTTACATGAGGATCAATAACTCAAACCCTTGTCTTGCTCGAGTCTTTCCAACTAACCGATGCAAAAACCTCAGTAACACAACATAAACGGGGCTTATGTCATGGTCCTGTGTCCGTCGTGCGTGCGTCCGTGCGTGCGTGCGTTAACTTTTTCTTTAAACATCTTCTCCTAAACTACATGTCCAATTCTGATAAAACTTCTCACAAATGTTCCTGGGTTGAACCTCTTTCAAATTTGTTCAAATTATGCCCCTGACCCCGCCCCGGGGGTCAATAAATTGAACACATGCTTATATAAAGCCTATTTTGTGCAAGCTGTAAACATCTTCTTGTCCACAACCATTGGGCCTAGTGCTACCACATTTGGTATGTATTGACATTTAACAGTTATCTACTGTGTTTGTTCAAATTATGCTCCTGGGGTCAATTTTGACCCTGCCCCGTGGGTCACAAAAATGAACATATAAAGCCTATTTTGTGCAAACTTAAAAAAAATCTTCTTCTCCATAACCGTAAGGCCTAGGGCTAACGAATGCGGTATGTAGTGACATCTAATAGTTCTTTACTTAGTTTGTTCAAATTATGCCCCTGGAATCAAAATTTGACCCTGCCCCGGGGGTCACAAAAATGAACATACGCTTAAATAAGTCCTATTTTGTGCAAACTTTAAAAATCTTTCTTGTCCATAACCGTATGGCATAGGGATACCAAAATTTGGTATGTAGTGAAATCTAATGGTTCTCTACCAAGTTTGTTCAAATTAAGCCCCTGGGATCTAATTTGACCGTTCCCCAGGGGTCACAAAATTGAACATATGCTTATATTGGGCCTTTTTTGTGCAAGCTTTGAAAATCTTCTTGTCCATAACAATTGGGCCTATTTCTACCAAATTTGGTATGTAAAAAAATCTTAAAGTTCTCTACCAATTTTTTTTACCAATTATGTCCCTGGGGTCAAATTTGACCCTGCCCCGGGGGTCACAAAACTGAAAATATGCGTATATAAAGCCTCTTTTGTGCAAACTGTAAAAATCTTCCTGTCCATAACCATTGGGCGTAGGGCTATCAAATTTGGTATGTAGTGACATCTTATAGTTCTCTACCAAGTTTTTTTTCAAATTATGCCCCTGGGGCCAAATTTATGCCATGAAGGCTTCCATTAAAAAGTTGTTCAAGCAAATTTGATTAGTAAAAAAACATGGCCACAGGAAGTCGTTGAACTTTGCATGTTTATGCGTGTTTGCTATTTATTCATTATGGGATGAATAAACTATTTTATTCTCAAACTAAAAGTTTATCAAAGAACACTTGGAATAACTTTTTAATTATATGAGATAAATACATATACGTCGAGCGTGAAAGGTAGACTCACATGTTAACTATCCATAAATGTTAACCGTTTACCAAACAACACATTTTGGACTGCCCCAAATTGAAAAAGATTGCAGACGAGAAATAATATTGTAAAGGACTATTTATAAATTGATGAATTATAATTCAATTTTTTGTCTCATAAACTTTTACTTTGTTTAACAAACAACCTGTACACAGTTATCATTCCTACTGCCTTTCGGCACTTCATGAACCTGAAAAACTCGTAACTTTATGTTTCCTCAGGCAAATATCTTTTTTGTACAATTAACAATTTCTTCACCACGTTAACAATCCTGCTACACTCACTAATGCCTCAAGAATTAAGTAAAGTTCAGGTGATCTACTTCATTATGTATTTTGCATATGTCATGAACTATATAAGTAACAGAAACTTTGAAACCTACAAACACTTTTTGGAATTTTGGAAAAAAGATTCATGATTGAATGAAGAAACTTTCATTAATCTTTTAGAACATGCGTAGATTTGATCTTCAGCATCTAAAAATATGTGGAATAGAAAGAACGACAATATCATGTGGAGATAAATGTACCTACCTTATAAGCAAAGGACCTGTGCGACAATACCCGGGCTTTTTAGTATGTTTAGTTAACACCGTCGTAACGTTTGTCATCTATAAAATTGCTCAGCCTTCCAACTTTAAGAGCCCAGTGGAACAAGGGATAGAAAAAGAAAGTCTCATGCTTGAGTACATTTCAACCCATGCACATTGCACGCTTTTTTCGCATAAAAAACAGTTGAGCGATACAGGGCCATCACGGCCCTCTTGTTATAAATTTGTGTGGTATTTTATTAAGCTTATATGATTGGAATCAGTTTCATTGAATGGCTTGATCGTACAGAGCCTGTTTGTTAGGAGGTGATAAGTTCTTAGTGTATATAAAGTTGTTTTTTGTTAATTAACTTTTGGGTCCGAAATCGACCCCATTCCCAATCATACAACTATGTGTTTTCTCAAATGACTGCCTTAAATTTACAATCGAAGATACAGAAAAAAGAAATTAATCACAATATCAAGTTCATCTCCCTTTCCAGCTCTATGACTTGAACCTTAGTTAATATAATATTGACAACGCTTATCCTTGATTGTATAGTATTTGTAAACAAAAAATCATCACACCAATGTCCCAATTTGGGTCAAAACACTGCGATTTTTCCCTATAGGAAGGACCTCAGCCTCATTCCAAAACAGTGAAAAAAAGCTTTAGATTTAATTTGTTTGAATGCATGCATGCGATTGCAACACTAAACGGTTAAATGTTCTCCTACCTAGAAAATAAAGGCAATTCAATTTATAATTAAGAGATTTAACAATGCTACAAAAGTTCACTCTGCAACGATTTTTAATCTAATCATTAAAAACATTGGCTTTTGATCTAGTGAGAGTGACAAAGTCACTGTTTAACTAACAGCTTTAGTTTTACTCATATTTCCCAAGCCTGCGAGTCCCATCTCTGTCCCTTGTTCTCATCAGGTACTCGGCCAACCACGGGAGGCCGTCCCGTCTAGCAGTCGTCAAAGTCAGTTGAGATTGACAAGAACGAAGCAGAGGCAAAGAAACCCAGCAACATTTGACTCAAGGTAAACAATTCTTCGAAACAAAAGTCAAGTCTTGGTTGAAAGTGTCGTCTCAGGTGAGCCTGTGAGGACTGCACAGGCTAATGTGGGATGACACTATAAACATTCATTAAACCCAGTTTTTTTTAGAACAGGGCTCAAGTTTAGTTAGCTTCCAGTATGTTGGTATTGATAAATTCTGATGAGAACAAATACATGTATGGTATAACAAACAATATGATTAAAATGTGGTTATTGAGACATTGGTGTACATATTAATGCAAATTAAAAATAAGTGTTAAGCGATACTTATGTTAACAATTAAGTATTGAATTAAGAGAGAAACAATTTAATTGATGACGTGCTTTTTTAAACTTTTATCACAGATGTGAACTCTCAATATATTTATACATTACTGTAAAGTGGTATTCAAACTAGAACACTGATTCAAATTTAATTGTCAAAACTAAATTTATTTAACCCTTTACCGCCGGACTTTACCACTAAGATACGTATTTTTATGCAGGTTTAGTCCCTTAGAAAGTTAAATTAAATTAAAGACCTTTCTTAACTAGATCCAAGTTTTAAAGGCTTCATTTTTAGATAATGATAAGCAGCAAACAGCATGCAAACTAAACAGACTCCGAGTTACTCGACAGTTATACGACTTGTCACTGTCCGGAAGTCATAGGGAGTAAGTACGCTAGGACTAGTAACTGACCAGACTGTCCTGGAGTGTTAGAAGTAACACGGTTACGACTAGTCACTGTCCGGAAGTCATAGGGAGTAAGTAGGCTATCACTAGTAACTAACCAGACTGTCAGGAAGTCTAAGGGAGTAACACGGCTACGACTAGTCCCTGTCCGGAAGTCAAATGGTGTAATAAGAATAGGAGTAGTAACTAACCAGACTGTCCTGAAGTCTTAAGGAGTAACAAGCCTACGACTAGTCACTGTCCGGAAGTCACAGGGAATAAGTAGGCTAGCACTAGTAACTAACCAGACTGTCAGGAAGTCTAGGGGAGTATCACGGCTACGACTTGTTATTGTCCGGATGTCATAGGGTGTAATTAGGATAGGAGTAGTAACTAATCAGACTGACATGAAGTCTAAGGGAGTAACAAGCCTACGACTAGTCACTGTCCGGAAGTCATAAGGAATAAGTAGGCTAGCACCAGTAACTAACCAGACTGTCCTAAGTCTTAGGGAGTAACACGGCTACGACTAGTCACTGTCCGGAAGTAATGGGGAGTAACACGCAAGCACAAGTAACTAAACAGACTGTCATGAAATAATAGGGAGTAACACGGATACGAATTGTCACTGTCCGGAAGTCATCTGGAGTAAGTAGGCTAGGACTAGTAACTAACCAGACTGTCCTAAAGTCTAAGGGAGTAACACGGCTACGACTCATTACTGTCCGGAAGTCATAGGGAGTAAGTTGGCTAGGACTAGTAACTAACCAAATAGTACTGAAGTCTTCGGGAGTAACACGGCTACGACTAGGCAATGTCCGGAAGCCATAGGGAGTAGGTAAGCTAGGACTAGTAACTAACCAGATTGTCCTGAGGTCTAAGGGAGTAGCACGGCTACGACTTGTTACTGTCCAGAAGTTGTATCGAGTAACACGGCTACGACTAGTCACTGTCCTGAAGTCATAGGGAGTAAGTAGGCTAGGACTGGTAACTTACCATACTGTCCTGAAATCTTAGGTAGTAACAAGGCTACGACTTGAAACTGTCCTGAAGTCTTAGGGAGTAACACGGCTAAGACTAGTCACTGTCCGGAAGGCATAGGGAGTAAGTAGGCTATCACTTGCAACTAACCAGACTTTCCTGAAGTCTAAGGAGTAACACGGCTACGACAAGTCACTGTCCGGAAGTCGTAAGGAGTAACACGGCAAGCACTAGTAACTAACCAGACTGTCATGAAGTCTTAGGTAGTAACAATGATACGACTTGTCACTGTCCGGAAGTCATAGGGAATAAGTAGGCTAAGACTAGTAACTAGCCAGACTGTCCCGAAGTTTAAGGGAGTAACACGGCAACGACTCGTCACTGTCCGGAAGTCAGAGGGAGTAAGTTGGCTAGGACGAGTAATTAACCAAACTGTACGGTAGTCTTATGGAGTAACACGGCTACGACTAGGCAATGTCCGGAAGTCATAGGAAGTTAGTAAGCTAGGACTAGTAACTAACCAGACTGTTCTGAGGTCTATGGGAATAACACGGCAACGACTGGTCATTTTCCGGAAGTCATAGGGAGCATGTAGGCTATCACTAGTAACTAACCAGACTGTCAGGAAGTCTAAGGGAGTAACACGGCTACGACTAGTCCCTGTCCGGAAGTCAAATGGTGTAATAAGAATAGGAGTAGTAACTAACCAGACTGTCCTGAAGTCTTAAGGAGTAACAAGCCTACGACTAGTCACTGTCCGGAAGTCACAGGGAATAAGTATGCTTGCACTAGTAACTAACCAGACTGTCAGGAAGTCTAGGGGAGTATCACGGCTACGACTTGTTACTGTCCGGAAGTCATAGGGTGTAATTAGGATAGGAGTAGTAACTAATCAGACTGACCTGAAGTCTTAGGGAGTAACAAGTCTACGACTAGTCACTGTCCGGAAGTCATTAGGAATAAGTAGGCTAGCACTAGTAACTAACCAGACTGTCCTAAGTCGAAGGGAGTAACACGGCTACGACTAGTCACTGTCCGGAAGTAATAGGGAGTAGCACGCAAGCACAAGTAACTAAACAGACTGTCATGAAATAATAGGGAGTAACACGGATACAAATTGTCACTGTCCGGAAGTCATCTGGAGTAAGTAGGCTAGGACTAGTAACTAACCAGACTGTCCTAAAGTCTAAGTGAGTAACACGGCTACGACTCGTTACTGTCCGGAAGTCATAGGGAATAAGTTGACTAGGACAAGTAACTAACCAAATTGTACTGAAGTCTTCGGGAGTAACACGGCTACGACTAGGCAATGTCCGGAAGCCATAGGGAGTAGGTAAGCTAGGACTTGTTACTAATCAGACTGTCCTGAGGTCTAAGGGAGTAGCACGGCTACGACTTGTTACTGTCCAGAAGTTGTATCGAGTAACACGGCTACGACTAGTCACTGTCCTGAAGTCATAGGGATTAAGTAGGCTAGGACTTGTAACTTACCATACTGTCCTGAAATCTTAGGTAGTAACAAGGCTACGACTTGAAACTGTCCTGAAGTCTTAGGGAGTAACACGGCTAAGACTAGTCACTGTCCGGACGGCATAGGGAGTATGTAGGCTATCACTTGCAACTAACCTGACTTTCCTGAAGTCTAAGGAGTAACACGGCTACGACAAGTCACTGTCCGGAAGTCGTAAGGAGTAAGACGGCAAGCACTAGTAACTAACCAGACTGTCATGAAGTCTAAGGTAGTAAAAATGATACGACTTGTCACTGTCCGGAAGTCATAGGGAATAAGTAGGCTAAGACTAGTAACTAGCCAGACTGTCCTGAAGTCTAAGGGAGTAACACGGCAACGATTCGTCACTGTCCGGAAGTCATAGGGAGTAAGTTGGCTAGGACTAGTAATTAACCAAACTGTACGGTAGTCTTATGGAGTAACACGGCTACGACTAGGCAATGTCCGGAAGTCATAGGAAGTTAGTAAGCTAGGACTAGTAACTAACCAGACTGTTCTGAGGTCTAAGGGAATAACACGGCATTTTCCGGAAGTCATAGGGAGTAAGTATGCTAGTTTAGTAACTAACCAGACTGTCCTGAAGTCTTAGGGAGTAACGCGGCTACGACTTGTCAATGTCCTGAAGTCTTTTTGATTAACACGGCTACGACTAGTCTTTGTCCTGAAGTCATAGGGAGTAAGTAGGCTAGGGCTTGTAACTAACCAGACTGTTCTGAAATCTTAGGGAGTAACATGACTACGACTTGTCACTGTTCTGAAGTCTGAGGGAGTAACACGGCTACGACTAGTACTGTCCGGAAGTCTGAGGGAGTAAGTAGGCTAGGACTTGTAACTAACCAGACTGTCCTGAAATCTTAGGGAGTAATACGGCTACGACTTGTTACTGTCCTGAAGTCGTAGGGAGTAACACGGCAACGACTAGTCACTGTCCTGAAGTCATAGGGAGTTAGTAGGCTAGCACTTGAAACTAACAAGTATGTCATGAAGTCTTAGGGAGTACCACGGCTACGACTAGTCACTGTCCGGAAGTAGAAGAGAGTAAGTAGGCTAGGAATTGTACTTAACCAGACTGTCCTGAAGTCTTAGGAGGTAACACGGCTACGACTAGTCACTGTCCGGTGGTAGGAAGTTAGTAGGCTAGCATACGTAACTAACCAGACTGTCCTGAAGTCTCAGGGAGTAATACGGCTACGACAAGTCACTGTCTCGAAGTCATATGGAGTAATTATGATAGGACTAGTAACTAATCAGAGGTATTAGGGAGTAACACGGCCACGACTAGTCACTGTTTGGAAGCCATAGGAAGTAAGAAATCTAGCACTAGTAACTAACCAGACTATTCTGAAGTCTTAGGAAGTAACTCAGATACGACTTTTCACTGTCCGGAAGTCATTGGCAGTAAGTTGGCTAGCACTAGTAACTAACCAGACTGTCCTGAAGTCTTAGGGAGTAACACGGCTGTCACTGTCCGGAAGTCTTAGGGAGTAAGTAGGATAGGACTAGTAACTAACCAGCCTGTCCTGAAGTCTTAGGGAGTAACACGGCTGCGACTAGTCACTGTCTGCAAGTCTTAGGGAGTAAGAAGGCTAAGACTAGTAACTAACCAGATTGTTATGAAGTCTAAGGGAGTAACACGGCAACGACTAGTCACTGCCCGGAAGTCATTGAGAGTAATTTGGCTAGCACAAGTAACTAACCAGACTGTCCTAAAGTCTTAGGGAGTAACACGGCTACTAAAAGTCACTGTCCGGAAGTCATAGGAAGCATGTAGGCTAGCACTTGTAAATAACAAGTCTATCCTGAAGTCTTAGGGAGTAAGTAGGCTAGGACTAGTAATTAACCAGACTGTCCTGAAGTCTAATAGAGTGACACGGCTACGACTAGTCACTGTCCGTATGTCATAGAGAGTAAGTAGGCTAGGACTTATAACTAGGAACTATCAAGGCTGTTGTAAGTCTTTAGACATTCCAAGGCTAAGTCAAAGAGCTAGACAAACTGTCAAGAGTAATACCCATTCGACCAGGCAACGAAATACGCAGACCGTATGAGCGTTCTAAGGCTACGTCTACGGTCGTTTTTGGAAGTCACCTTGATACGACCAGGTAAAAACCAGAGGGTCGTGAAGTTATTACCATACGACAAGGTACTAGCAAGACTGTTTGGAGGTTTTGAGGAGTCCCTTCTCTACGATTAGACACTAGCCATACTGTATGTTTGTCTTTTGAAGTCGAAAGGCTACGACCAGGCACTAGGCAAACTGTCTGGAAATTAATCGGAGTCACTAGACTAGGAAACTTTTCCTGAACATATTATAGTGAAACAACCAAAAACTTCTAATTAATAAGTGTAGCTAGCTTTTGTAGTCAAGACATGATGAATAATTAAACTAAGAATAAAATAATATGGGTCTTAAATAATATGGATAGACGCTTTTAATGTCAACATTCATGTTCTCTTACTTAAGAAAAACACACATAAAATGACGAATATGAACGAGAAAAGTTAACAAAAATATACTAGTATGTACCATATTTCAAATGTTTCATGAACTTCATGACTTCAACTGTATTCCCTGCGCTACGCGATTCTGACATATTTGATAATACTTTTTGGACAAACATAAAATGTTTCAATGAGTCATTCTAAAAAAAACACTCAACATAACATGGTATAAGAAGTTCCCATAATTGTGCGTACATGACTGAGTTTTCGACGAAGTGTTTTGAAGTTTTAAAAGATGTATAAGTTGTTATCTTCCTTTCCAAGTATAAGTTATTCTTAGCTGTTATTCGAGCAACCCAATCACGTTTATAGTTTACTTTACTTTATGAAACCGCGCCTTAACCACGTGTACCTGTATATAAATAAGGATAACGAACCGTGTGTATACAGTTTAACCCGAGCGTTTAGCTGTTAAACATGATTCAAGGACTTCTCATTGTGTGCTTCTTTTTTGGAGGCGAAGTGTTGGGTGAAGAATCAGCTTGTTACGCACCAAACCGGTTTGAATACGAGCATAAAGTACTAGAGAAACTGATTTCTTTGGAACAATTCAAAGCCGATGTTACCGAGAAAATGCTTTATTTGGAACAGTCAAAAGACGATGCTACCGTGAAACTGCTTCATTTGAAACAGTCCAACGTCGATGCTGCTGTGAAACTGCTTCAATTGGAACAGTCCAAAGCCATCGAAAGGATTGATTCTGTGGAGAGACAATTGCAAGGTACATTATTGTTTTGCATTAAATGATATGCGAAATGTTGTTCTGTGTCGATTTTTTACGGAATAGCGTTAGTTCCATCGTGGTTACACATTAAAATCCATAGGGCGAGATCACAAGAAAGCGAGAGTACGATGACGAGAATGCGACAATACGATGACGACAGTGCGACAATACGATGGCGAGAATGCGAGAACGCGATAGCGAGAATGCGAAAACGCGATAGTACGATGACGACAATGCGACAGCGCGACAATACGATGGCGACAGTGCGATAGCACGATAGCGGCAATGCGATTGTCATATCACATTCTCGCCATCGCGTTCTCGCATTATCGCCATCGCGTTCTCGCATTCTCGAGATCGTATTGTCGCACTATCGTCATCGTATTGTCGCATTATCGTCATTGTACTCTCGCGTTCTCGCATTCTCGCCATCGCGTTCTCGCATTCTCGCCATCGTATCGTCGCACTGTCGTCATCGTATTGTCGCATTATCGTGATCGTACTCTCGCGTTCTCGCATTCTCGCTATCGCCTTCTCGCATTATCGCCATCGTATTGTCGCACTGTTGTCATCGTATTGTCGCATTCTCATCATCGTACTCTCGCGTTCTCGCCTTCTCGCCATCGTATTGTCGCACTGTTGTCATCGTATTGTCGCATTATCGTCATCGTACTCTCGCGTTCTCGCATTCTCGCCATCTGGATTTTAATGTGTAACCACGATGGCATTAACGGTATTTCGTACTTTTTAGATGAATGTTGCATTAATACAGTTAACTTTAATATTATGTACTTGACTTGTCATTAAGAACTTGTTTAAGCATTCTATAAAAAAAACACATTATAACTAATTTTCTTTAGCTCATAAATCACATTATTTTATAATATCATAATTTGAAATTCGTTATTTGGGTAGTTATGTTTTTAAAAACTATTCCTGTATTAACACTTTTGAATATAAATACCTACCTTTAGAAGCTTATTAGAACGTCGTTTGGAACAGGACAAACGCCAAAGTGATGGATTAATAAATAATACGAGAACCATTTGCGTACGTTTTCCGTTACTGCTCTAATTTAAATATATATGTTAAAGTTTACGAAAAGTGCTTTTTTGACAAATGCATACATTTGTATAAAGGAGCAATAATAATTGAAACATTCATAGACTATAGACTGTTATACTTGAAACTATATTTGTATACACAGTATACACACATCTTGTTATCGGTAAACCCAATCGAATTGTACTGTTTTCAATCAATATCAGTAATATCAATAATTACAATTGTGTCTAAATTGTGATATTGGCTTTACAATCATGTTTGTATCATATTGCTTACAATTTTAGATAGAAAATATATAACGCCTACTACAAAATACTTTTAAGGAACAACTACACAAGCCCCACATACCACGCAGAGTTCGTCAACATACGTGCACTGGGGTATGAAAACGTGTCCGAACGTGACAGATACAACTCTGATTTACAGCGGACAGGCTGGAGGTGGAAGGTATGACCACCCAGGCTCAGGAGAATACGTTTGTTTGCCGAACGACCCATCATATGATCAGTACAATACGGATCTGGATAATGCAAGGTCATGGATGTACGGTGCCGAGTACGAAACATACGATGTTCCAATTCCTCCAATTTTTAGCACTCTCGCTAACTTTGACGTCCCATGCGCTGTTTGCCTTGCCAGACGGAAGACAAGCCTGATGATACCTGGCCGTACATCGTGCTACGCCGGCTGGACCAAGGAGTACCAGGGATACCTGATGGCAGAATATTATAATTACCAGGGCAAGGGATACGTCTGCATGGACAAACTTGCGGAAGGTTTTGATTCTCTTTCTGGCAACGAAAATGGAGCCCTGTTCCACGCGACAGAAGGCCGATGTGGCGCTCTGAGATGTCCTCCTTACATCAACGGAGCAGAACTAGCCTGCGTCGTTTGTTCAACCTCATAAATATGAGTGTAATACATGACGTTTTGATAAGAAAATACATGTGTAATGACGTTAAAATGCTTTAATTTAAGTAACCATATGCACAATATAAGCAAATAATAATTACCATATACACACTATGTCTTTAGATTATTTTTTTATAAGTATGCTATTAATAAACTGACCTTATGACAAGTGTATTTTACTTTTATGTGCATTTGATCGTATTTACACCTCATATTGTGCTTCCATTTTTCTAAATGACTAAGAAGAGCATTACAATAAATTATGTCGAAAATCGTTTTTGTATCTTCAACGCTGCTTATTCATGCACATTTCGTTGTATGCATTGCGAAACAATTTGTAGTTGGCCGACACGTATTGACAGCCAATAAGTAAAACAACAATGGTTGGTTTATTTCACAGACGCTGTCAGAAGCCAGCATTCATTAAGTTATTAACTGAATTGTTGACTAAGTAAACTGAATGTCTTTTTGTCGATCACTCAAATGGACACACCGGTTCTCTGTGGAACGTGCGCTGCAGGTCCTTCAGACTGCCGCAGAGCTTTCATAGAATGAAGTGTTATTTTGTCACGCTGCCAGTATGACACTGTTCTGATTTAAACTGTATGTCTGACATGATACTTTCTGACGACCAAACAACGTTATGCTAAATATTTGTATCATTAAGCGTTTAAGAAAACACAACAGTCCACACCCATGTTGAAATAGTGTAGGGTTTACACAATGAATAGACAAATATGAAAACAATAGAATGTGTTGCAAAACGGACACTGCGGGCACAATAACACTAGTTAAATTTCATTTTACGAATTTACACTATAAACGCTCTGGTGGTGACAAATGTGCCAAATGAAAAGGTGAACACACGAAAGTTTCAACAAGATAGTATTGTATCCGATATACCATTATATATGAGATATCAATGAACGCTGTGTTTACATTGTTGAAAACACAAATATTACATCCTTTTAAATTTGAACGTACACAATATCTTATTCCGATACATAATTCGCGTCGTTTTAGAAGGTAAACTTGAATTGTGTTACAACAAATTACTGATACACCATTAAGTTGCGTCGGGATGAAACAACGTGTTTTTGCTTTTGAATTTCATGGGCTCTCCAATTCGTGTATTTCCTTAGTTCAAGAAAACGATCGTATATCATCGTTTGTCACCAGTTACTGTCAAAAAGTGTGTTGCACTGAGGGAAGTGTGTCCCAAATCGACCTGTCAAGTAATCGAGCAACGTCTGTTACGCATACATGGCATATAATCGTAGGAGATAGGGTCTGACCACAAACTGACAATTTAATTGTGGACGTATATCAAACAGATTTGAAAATAAACTATAATCAAAACAACGAAACAATTAAAAGAAACACAGTTTTCTACAGGCTCGGTTTCAGCTTGGACAGGGGGTGGCTGTGGAGCACGCGCCTTCACCAGCTGGTCTCAAAGGCCTTTCATTGTATATGCCTTGTATATGTATTACACATGTAATAAAAATACAAAACGTATATGCATACAACTTACCTCAAAATCGCATACACACGAACTAGACAAATCCTTAGGCGGTGCACTTTTTTACTTTCGCTTAATCAATCAGACGACACATTCACAACGGAGACGTATGGTGCACTCGGGTTCTAAATGTTCGCAGATAATACCTGAAGAAATTTGTATTGCGCAATAGCATCATAGATGTAACCATAATTAGTTATCTACTGTTTTTTTCCGTTCGTCCGATTAATTGTCTGGCCTTTCTGATTAACAAAAGACCGGAATGTGCATAGGGACAATATAATATTTTGCAAATTTAAAATACATGACGTATATACATACAACTTACCTCAAAATCACATACACACGCACTAGACAGATCACCAGGCGTTGCGCTTTTTAAGTATCGCTAAATCAATCAGACGACGCATTTACAACGGGGACGTATGGTGCACTCGGCTTCTTAATGTTCACAGATGATACCCGAAGAAATATATATTGCGCATATATTTATTTATTTATTATTTATTTATATATATATTTATATATATATATATATCAGGCATTTCCCCAGGATTTGGGTCAAGCACATCGGCAATACATGGCGGAATGGGGGTTGATTCAAAAGGGTGCCCATTAAGCTTTCTTTTTTTCTACATTTTCTTAATCACAATACACAATACTTAACTTAGGGGCTATTTAACCACTTTTTTCTGCATGTTCCTATATAAAAAACACACTAATTTGGAGCAATGAAAACATTAGTTTTTTTTATTGTTTATTTATTTTTCCTCAATTCATTATGTTAAAGTCATATTTTATATTATAAACTAACAAGAAAAATAACAGTAGGCATTAGAATGCACTAAAATGATTGAAAAAAACTCCACAATAATATAGTTACTTTTTTTACCACACGCGTACATATATACAATGTTCAGTAGGAACGCCTGTTCCCCGAGACTTCTCCTGGTGCCAGGAATCCACCATTCTTTCTAAGTCCACTGCCTCATTGTCTGGTCCTTCAATGCTGACCATCACCAGAGCATTGAGGACAGCAGTCTTCAGGCGAGCAGAATTTTTTGTTTGTTACCCCCTTTCATTGTGCTTTAACCTACTCGCAGTCTGAAATACAAACAAAATGTAAAATTATTCTGAAATTAGAATTTTAAATCTCATTCACTTAACACTAAGAAATTCTTAAGCAAAAAATCATTTTTCGTTTGTTATTACGTATATTATTGACAGTCTAGTCAAGTACCCAAGGAGCAATACCGATTTTTTATCTGAACGCACTGATCAGCACATTTGAAGAATACACATAGAGCACAATAAACTTACAAATGGGTGGATTATTTTTCAAACAACTGTTTTATTTTAAAGTCTAGTATATGTTTATAAAGTTACGTTAAGATATGCTTTAATATTAAAATGTTATCATCGGTAGTGTCTAATACTTGATTCAACACAATATCTGTCTGTTTTTAATAATTATTCACGTGCGATTTCATTTTGCGCTGATTTCACTACATACTTACAAAAACTTAAGTGAAGTAAAGATATTCTTACCTCCTTCAACTTCTGTTACCCATGGACAAAATTGAACAATATTGCTGCCACTGACTCGCTGTTTGAGACTTTTGGTTCGTGGGTTGGAGGTCTCAGGATCACTAAAACGTCCTTGACACTTTCACTTTCACTTATTTCACTCTCTGACAGCGACGATAATTAGTAGTACTGACAAAGAAATGTGCAATTGCAGATTTCCCAGACACAGGGACTGGTCGTATATTCGATCGTTTCATTATTTCGTGCATCAAAACTAAAGACAACTTTGTTGCAGATATTTAGCGTTTTCCGAAAATATCGAATAAGCTATTTGATTTGAATGCATGTTAAGTTGGTGCTGTTAATTTAGTCGCGTTTGAGAAAATAGTGTGAAAACATTGTAAGTTTGCGGGAGAAATCAAGTTAGACGTTTGACTTTAATTAATTGTAAATATAACTTAAATTACGCTGAAATGTATACCGTGTTTTACTAAAATTATATGATTAACGTGACATGAATCTTCTTAATCACGCTTTGTTTTGTTATACTGCAAGTAATAATAAAACATGTGTTATGTTCTGTTATTCAAGTACGCACTACCGCAACAAACAACGTTTACTGTTTATTTTGTGAATAGTCGTGTGCAATTAAAATGAAACAACAACAAAATCAAGCATACCTTCAATTGCTCTTACGTCACGTGTACCGGTAATAATCGATCATGATAGACCATTATTAGGGGATACACACCATAATTGACCCCTATAAACGACCCATAAATCGTGCTCACGTCTTATCAAATCTATTATTTTAAACATAAAACTTATAAGGATTGGTCGATGCCAGAATGCAGACAACATTCGGATCAGAGCTTGCAATGGCTTGTAAACTTTTCAAGCATCGCGACGTCATTATCTGAAAATCAAGCGCCGCGGCGCAATGGATTTTGAAGTCCAGGCACCGCGGGCCCGCTGTGCTTAAACCGTCTATATATATATATGTAACATATATTTGTGAAGCACGTGTTACAATGTTCAATAAATGTATGTTTACTGTTGTTTATTGGTCTGCACAATGGTTAGGAGTTCTTATTCACAGGAGTTCAATATTTAATGTGATGGCTTTAGCCTGTGTCCTTAATAATCATGCATAAGAAAAACAACAGGTTGTTAAGTGGGTTTCAATTCAAACATTACAGAATTTAATTTTAGTATATAATGCTCATGTACGTGAGATCGAAGTAATTATAGAAAGATTGACATTAAACCTTGTGTTCTTTGTCCAAACAGGTATTTTTTAGCGTTTTGGAAAGATAGCCCATGGCTTTGAAATAGGGAATGTATTGCCATTTTCAAGAAATTGTGAAAATAAATTGGGATTTACAACTACATGAATATGTTCAACATCTCACAAACACCACAAACACCGTCATGATCAACAGTTTTCCACATAATAAGCTCGCACAAAGTCTTCAGTCACATCAGGCACTGTTTTATAAGGAGGCGCTTCATCTTCTTCTGAATAACTACTGCTTTAAACATGTTGAATATCAGTCAGAACTTTGCTTTCGGAAATCAACGATGACGATGCAATAGAGTCACATGTTATAACTATTATTAACGATGGAAGGAGTTTCAATGGGAGGACTTGTACTTGTTGACAATGTTTGTTTATTTAATGATGCTTGCTTTAATTGATCTACAGTTTTCGATCAGTTTTTTACAGTTTTCCATTTAGGCCAATCAGAAAGCGCTCGAATTTAATCGCAAATATAATAAGCGCCTGAACAACACGGATAATATCGTGCACACGAATAATGCCGACGTTTTCCAAATCGAGGTATAGTATAAAACCCGTACGAAACCGGATAAGACTACGCTTTGTTAAAAAGCGAAACAGCCGATGTCATTAGATTTTTCTTTCTCCCGATTTGGAATTTGTATGCACATTGGGGATAAACGTATACTTTTTGCGATTGGGAATAAAGCCGAATTACGGCTATACAATCATGCCAAAAAAACCTGCCAAAGAAGAAGATGTTTGCATTAAACAAAAATAGTGAGCTTTATAATCAATGTCTCACTGCACAGGCAATTGGTCACAAGCCTTTAACAAAGGCTTTAGGTGAGCTTGAATTCTTCTCTAGAGTTTTTTTCCAATATTCGAGATATCTCTCTTCAGCTGCAATAAAAAATTAAAGCTGTCAAGATACGACTTATGATAGCCTAGATTACCTAGATAAACTGACTGGTTTAAGGGCCCTATGGATTGTTATAAAGAGTAGTGAAGGTGATTGGTTAAATAGTCCTATGAATTGATATAAAGTGTAATACAGGTGATTGGTTTAAGGGCCCTATGGATTGTTATAAAGACAAGTGCAGATGATTGGTTTTAGAGCCTTATGTATTGTTATAAAAAGGTGTGCAGGTGATTGGTTTAAGAGCCCTATGGATTGTTATAAATAGTAGTGCAGGTGATTGGTTTAATGACTCTATGTATTGTTATAAACAGTATAGCAGGTGATTGGTTTAAGGGCCCTATGGATGGTAATGTAGAGAAGTGCAGGTGATTTACTGTACACCAAGTATGCATATATCTCAGCCTTAACAGTAGTGGGTAATATCAAATCATAATTTCATACGACATCTTTTTTTAACCCAGCTTTTCACCTTAAATGACCTTTACATAACGCCAACAATCCTGAATGAATACACTCCATTAATTCCATTTGCTGATTTGCTCCCAGAGCATTTGCAACATAACCACATCTGTGAAATCGGATGCAGGGTCCCAGATAATTATATGGGAAATAGGGTTTTCACCCATTGATTTTGAAAAATAGGGTGATTTTATTCTTGATATTGGGTTAAATGAGTTATAAAAATACATAGCGTAAAATCATTGCCGCTTTACTTCTGTTGAAGCTCTACACTTGTATTGATTCAATAAAACTGTAAACTATCATTATTAACTTTAATAAACTGATGTTTCATAACATCTGTAATCCTTGAAACTGGGGGACAGTCCATAATATAATTTAAACTTTAAACTTTAAAAAAATGATAACACAAATGATTCGGCACTTATTGGCTTTTGCTTTCTTGGTTTGAAAACGTTTGCGATCGATTGATATTTTGGCTTTTTATATCGCATCCGTCGTTATAGAAGTTGAAAGTACAGACGCTTTACAAAGACATGCACAATGAACAACGGATTAAGTCAGATTTAAAACGCATGTATGTCGTCGTAAATAATTTGGTCAGACGCTTTATTTAACAATAAAATCTAGTCCGCAGAGCGTTTGATTAACGTTTTCCTGCTCCGCCATTCAGGCGCTTGCTGAATGAAAGCATCGCCGCATTACGATAATAATTCCAAAGAGAAAATACCGAAAATGAGCAAAGTATTTCGATCGAAGCTTTTGTATCGCACGCATCAAATTTGACGAATTTGCGTAAAAGTCAAATCGGTTGCATTTTCAATGCGCAAGATATTGTTTTCTGTGCGTTTTTAAACTTTTTAATAGGGTGAAAGACGCAGGTCCGCAGCTTTTCTTGGGCACTGGGATGAAACACTAATCACTGTAGGGAAATGCTGACTTTGCATATTCGTTTTGGCCAAGTTACAATTAGGCATTACCGGTAAATTTTGTCCCCAATACTGTCAGGGTCAATGCTTGGTCAGTCAATTGTCAGGGAAAGATGGAATGTATTATTGATACATACCTCATGTTGATAATACATTATTGCTTTTTATGCCCCCGGATCGAATGATCGGGGGTATATTGTTTTCGGCCTGTCTGTCTGTCATTGTATGTGTCCCAAAACATAAACCTTGGTCATAACTTTTGCAAAATTTGAAGATAGCAACTTGATATTTGGCATGCATGTGTATTTCATGGAGCTGCACATTTTAAGTTGTGAAAGGTCAATGTCATATTTCAGAGTCAAAGGTCAAGTATATGGCTTCAAAGCTCAGTAGGGGGCATTGCGTTTCACTAACACAGCTCTTGTTAAGATAACAAATAATATGTGTTTTAGGGAAAAAAATAATTGGCAACCTATTGGTAAGTGTCGTTTGTCTTGCATTGGTCTTGCAATTAACACAATAGTAAAGTGTGCATGATAGACGGAAAATCATTTAATCTAGCCACACGTTTGTGACGTAAGCAGTCAGTCTGTCTGAAAATCTTTCCTGCAAGCCAGATTAGGCTACCTGCATTCGCCATTGTGCTATTAAACTAACATAGTGTGACTTCAATTTTCTATTGGAAAATATCGTGGTTTGATGTTCCATTTACATGACTCAGATATTTTTAAATAACGGCGTCATGTAACAATTGGTCTTATGCAATATGCTGCAGCGTTGCTCCAGTCCAGCCTGCGTATCCGCACAGTCTTTTTAGGATATGCATTATGTGGATACTCAGGATATACAACGATACTTTGAGTGCTTTTTATAGCGGAAAGCGTAGCTTCTAACCAGTCTGCACAAGTGCGCAGGCTGGGCATGAGCTACGCTGGTCAAATATGCTATGACATCCATGTACGCATGACGTGGATGTAACAGTGTTATTTGAATGTGTGAAAGAAAAATACGTCTTAATCAAGTATAAAATGTTTCGAAAACGGAGAAATACATTCATAATAAGTCACATGGGGACACACACGATGTGAAATCACACCTAGTAAAATGTTAATCTAATAAAAATATTATGGGATGTAATATACGTACTCTTCATGATAAATTTTTCATGCCGTGGATTTTATGTGACTTTTAAGTAAAAAACGACACAAAAATACTTAAACCTTTGTTCTTTTTATTTAATAATTTAGAAAAGTAAATTGTCTACCATTATTTCAAAGTTAGGCTATACGCAGAATATCAGAATATATTTGTTATATATATAACTTTTTTAAAATTGTAATTAAATCAATAAAGAAAATATCAACACATTCAGGTATTTGTCTTACAATCTCAATATTCAAGGTTAGGAGCACTTTCTGGGTATTTTAGGCAACCTAAACCTGATGAAGACACAAAGGTCATTATTTGTAATTGACAATTATTGTCTTAATAAATAAATCTCACCTTATCACAGCGGTCTCGTGGTGAGCTTTTGTAATCTCCTGTAGTCTGTCATCTGTCATGTGTAGTCCGTCTTCAACATTTAGCTTGAACACTCTAGAGGCCACATTTATGTTCTTATCATTATGCAACTTGTCCCAATAATAGCATTGCCAAGTTTGAAATCGGGTCGTATGAGGTCAAAAAAAAAGTTGATAGGTCAAACAAGAGAAAAAGCTTCTTGACACACAAGAAGTAATATTAACTGTAGAATTTGTGCTAATGATTTCTAAATTGTGTTGAACAATGGCTCTGGTTCGTCTTAAAACATGCTAACCAGGGGACAGGCTGTTTTCCTATGTCTATAATGAAACCTTAGGAACACTTTTAAATTAGAAGTCACATTTTAGTCCAATCTCCATAAAACATGGTGGTAACATTTGTTCCAATGATAACTCGCTTGAATTCGAAAACGGCTGTGGTTTGAGCACACACCATGGCTGCCATGGTTTTTCTTCATATCAAGTGTGTTTTATATGGCTGTAATAAAACCTTGTGTACACTCTAGAAGTCACATTGTACACTACGCGACCCGTGATTTTTGCCTCGATCGGTGATTCCGAGCGACAAGAAAATTTGGGTGAGGTCTCGGCGATTCCATGGTGGCTGTCGCGCGGTGTATCTCGCTGTAAGGCAATCAGCGCGAATCACCGCAAACCGCCGTGATTCACCTTTTTCGCAATGAAAAGAAGTCGGTAACATGGGAATCGAAATATGCACTCCGAAAACTAGGATACATTGTAAATACTGGAATAAATAAATATTCGGCCCATTGGGAATTGGCAAAAAATGACAGCTAATTGGTGTTGATTAACATGAAATTATAAAGGTCTAGTAGTCAGTTTTAGTACCTGTAATACCCATAAAAACAATCTTTTAAGACGATTTTCAATTATGATAACACACTGTAGGAACATTGGACATTCTACACATATATTAACATATCTGACATAATTAAATGCATTCAATCATTGAATTTTAATCCACTTAAGACAAGTGTGAACACTATATTGATGTTTATTGCTGGCTTAGTTAAATATGGTTGGGAATATACATTAATTATAAGTCATGCCTGTATGTTGTGGGGTGGAAGAGCATTAATGACCTTTTCTTGCGTGTGTTATTATGGATTGAGTGGTCAACGTTGACAATATTAAAAGTGAAAACAATGTAAACAATTAGACATTTGTTTTTATAACATGGATACCTCTTTTTCCCACAACTGTACTAATGTAAAAAAAAATATGAACAAACATAACAATGGAGTTGCACGAGTATACCTGACGATTAATATGTTACTATAGACGTATCCCTCTATCAACAATCCTTTTTTAGTTACGCTTCTCACAATTAACAAAATATGATTGTTTGGTTAAAGGGACATAACTCTTTTTATGTTTCAAAGTACGTAATTTCACATGGGGGTTAATGCTTTTATACTATTTTATCCCAATATCAGTTGTATTCTTTGAGTTACTCACAAAACATTGTAAATGTGTTTTATTTGCAAGACAGGGACCATAACTATGGGCATGTTGAAAAAAGACATACCAAAATACACAATGTATGCAGGTGTACAACATTACACGATGATAAATATTTATGTAAAGTGCCAGTCCTCTAGTAGCAATACTGTTTATTTTACACTCGACACATATTTTAAAATGTCATTTTTTTAAAGGAGACATAATTTCAATTATAAGGAAAAAAACAGAACCAAAATATATAGCTGCGCAAGCTCACGTGCCTTATTACTGAACTCGTAAGTACGTGTTGAGTTCTATACGACAGAAAAGTCGTGTGCATGGATGGAAAAGTGCAAATATATATATCCCATATTAAGCCTAAGACAAAAGCGTTCATTTTATTTTCCTTTTTTTCTATTTGACACTGTATACTTGTTTGAAGCATTACATAATATCACTGACTATTCCTTGGTATGTACATGTATTGATTGTTTTTTTCAGCCAGTGCAGTTAAGTGACTCCGATTTCGGAGCTGACCAACACACAGCCCACAGACCTACAAGGACTGTCAGTGGAGCTGGAAACTGTCCTGGGAGATATTAAAAATTTACAGATCAGTTAGGAGACCAGGGATCAGTCATTGCAGGCAGCATACAAAGAACATAACGAATTCATTATTACAACAAATGCTTGGTAATATAAATACTACCATAGATGAATGCGGTAATAGCTCTGTGATAACATCAGGCGGAAATGAGCAATATTTAAAAGAAGATATGTGTAGGAGTGTTCTTTCTATATTAAATGAATTTGATAATATTACTGTAAAGGAACTAAACGAGATGAAAGATGAAGTTATAAGCATAAAAAGGTCAGTTACAAGTTTTATTCATAAATGCACCAGTCTTCACAATGACTTGTCACAATTGCATGAAATTGTTCAGAAAATTGGATATAATAGGGAGCTATGCATTATAGCCAGCGTAAAATGTAAGCATATAATACAGCAGGCATTGCCTCTGCTGGGAAAGTCAGGCAAGGCGTTTAATGTCCTGGAGAAATATGTGCACACTGTGAGAATACCAAGTGATTCATGTCCATGTTATATCGCAGGCATATGTGTTCTTCCTGATGGGCAGGTCCTGGTTGCAGACTCTGCTAATAAGAGAGTCAAGCTGCTGAACCAGCAATACCAGGTGGTGAGTCACTGTGGTGTGAATGCTGAGCCAAGGGACATGTGTCTGATCACACCCAGTTTGCAGTGGCTGTGGATGCTGGAGGTCCAGTTTATCACAGTCACACTGAACCAGCTTGGTCCAGACAGGAAGCTTGGTTGCAACATCCATGTAAAGGTATTGTCCATCACCAGGGTGACCTGTTTATTGCCTCTGTTACAGCACTGTACAAGTATTCATTGAGTGGCAAACTGGTCTGTAGACTCTATGAGGACACATCGCATGTATTGACAGGTAAGAATAATGGTGGATTCATTCTACAGCATTACAAGTATTTATTAAAAAGTAATTGTAACAAAAGCCATAAAGAATTTCACTAATATTGATTTTATAAACATGAGTAATCAAGTATTGTTACTGTCACTACATGACATGTCTATAAATAGAAACTGAGTTCCTGGCAAAGAGACACTTTCTGAACTGGTGTTCATTTGTGTGGCTGTCAACTTACTGCACATGTATAATATGTTTTATAAATTGACAAAATTCATTAAAACGTATAAAATAGGTACTCTTTAAATAGTTGTTGTTTGATTTTAAGAAGTGGTAAAAGGTATGTATTTATTATAATAATTCATTTTAAAATTTTGCTGCTGTTATTGGTTCGGTAAGAAACTAGATAGAAAAACTTCAATAACTATTGTTTTAAATATTATTTTTCTTGTTATAAACACTTGAAAAACACAAAAGTCGTAACATTGCACATGTATAAAAAATGTCTGCTTTTGTCACTCATGTCAGTACATTGTTATGACATTTATTCATGTGTGGGAATCTATATTTGTTGCATATAGTAACATTCATGAAATACAGGAGTTGATTGAACTGTGTAATTGTTTACAACTGTGTAATTGTTTTCATCTGTGCAATTGTGCTACACTTCGTTTCTAACTCACCAGTCGCATTTCAACTTGTCAAACTTCTACACAATAACACTTCTATTGAAGTTTCATGTCACACTTAACTATTACATTATTGGAATGTATGCATATATTTTAGATGTGTAAAGGCCTTTTTATAGCAACATATGCGTAATACAATATCACTGCAGTATGTTTAATACCATTATTTAATATTTACAGTAATTCAATATCTTGATGTTTCTCTGCAGTAGTCAAGTGTGCTGTGAGTCCCACAGGTGACAAGCTGTACATTATCAACTACTGGCAGGACAAGCTCCTCACCCTGGCCAAGGATGGAAACTCCTGGCTACATACACAGACCCAGAACTACGTGGCCCACGTGGTATACATGTGACCCCTGCAGGGCAGGTGCTGGTCTGTGGACGCTGGTCCCACACTATACTACAGATGGACTTGGAGGGGAGGAAAAAGCTGGCCACTCTGGCTACACGGGGGAGGAATGGAGTGGAGAACCCACGATCAGTCTGCTACAGCAGCACCACATTGTCCATCATTGTGGGACAGGAGATATATGGCAGCGACAACATCCTGTTGTTCAGAGTGGAATAACGTGTAAATGTATGTATTATTTGTTTTAATTGGTGATTCATATTTGAATTACAATGTGTTGTTGAGCAAAATAACATTTTATTGTGTTATATTTCAATACAACATTGTGAGTCTTGTTGCAGTTGCAACACATATGTGTACACATATTGTTAATTACTTTTACAATTTGAAGATTTTCTTTGAACATAAGATACCATAAATATTTTGTTATGTTATCATAACATTTGTGTCATAATTGCCTTTTAATTTAAATGTTGTTGTTAATTTTGCATGCAAAATTAAAGCATTTCAACTGAACATTCAATGTTTGTAGATAGATTCACATGTACATAGCATTTAGTGCTATTTGTGACTTTCATTTCTATATACACCATTGCATGTAAGACATGTATATTGATGAATATTTTTTTATTAAATATGAAATAGTTAAAGTAATCTTTTAGTCATCTTTGGAGGAATATATTTTGATGTTTTGAGTAATGTGTACCGACAGTTAACACATGATGTGATATTTATTAATTTAACTTTTATACCTAGAAAATTAAGGTCATATACTTTATCATTTAGAGATTTACCTATGTCACTTATTGTTACCAATTTTTACGATTTCAACAATTTTAAATCCAATCATTACCAAAACTCGCTTTTGATCTAGAGTGAAAAATCACTGTTTTGCAATCAGCTCCACTTTTACTAATATTTCGCAAGCCTGAAAGCCCCATTTTTCTCCATTGTTCTTGTCAGGTGCTCGACCAACACAGGAGGCCGTCATGTCAACTCAGTCGTCAAAGTCAGTAGAGATGGACAAGAACGAGACAAAGGCAAATAAATCCAGCAACATTGTACTCACTGTAAGAAATACAGCAACATTTTACTTACCTTAGTCTGCTTCGCGTCTGTTATTGAGTGTGTTCCTAAATACATATGCGCCTCGGTTCGGGAAACGGAATGGAATGTATTTGTCTAAAGAGTTTTCCCAGATAAGCCTGTGCAAAGGAAGTCTCTTCTTAAAAAATATGTCTAGTCAGGCGAAATGTGCTGTCCCTAGGTTGTGTATGTAAAAGTGTATGTGGCTGCACAAGCTACATTGTAATCAGGGACAACACGTAGTGCAACATTTATAAAGCCCTGTTTTCTCAGAATGAGGTTCAAAGTAAGTCCGCTTACACTCTGTTACACAGTTTCGCAACGTGATACAAGGTGAGTGTTGATCTGGGAAAAGGTTGCTTAATGCATTGTAAGTGCCATCCACAAATTAGCCTGTGTGGAGTTCACACTTACTCATCAGGGATGATACTTTCTGCTTTTGAGGAATGTTTGGTTTAAAGGAAATTTCTTCTTAACAAAAAACAAGTCTAGACAGAAAGTTTCAAGGTTAGCATGTGAGGACTGCACAGGCTATTGTGGGATGACACTATACACATTCATTAAGCCTAGTTATCCCAGAGCAAGGCTCGAGTTAAGTACGCTTCCAGTCTGTTTAATAGTGGTATTTATTACTTCTGATGAGATCATATATGGTATAACAATGTGATTTAAAAGTGGTTATAGAAACAATGGTTTACATGTACATTAATTTTAAAATTGTTCAGCGATACTGATGTTAGAAATGAATGATAAGTCAAATAAAGCTGTAACTTTATTATGAGCACTTGATTAAAGGCTCGCTATAATTTCAAACATGTCATTGACTCAATCGTTAATTGATTTGAGTAAAAGATGACTATGTGTATACAATGTGGCGTTCTTCGTAGATGCTGTAATATAATGGCTGGAACGGCTGCATCATAATATGTACTGTGTAACCTTGATTGATCGCTGTCAGTATTTCAGCGATGTGCATATAATGCTTAAGCATGCTTTGTTTCTAAGTGTTTTTCCTTACATATACCAATTAATACGCTATGTAAAAACGGGCTAATATTATATACATTTATATTATGATATGTGTGTGTATGTGTAACTGATTTAAACATTGATTACTTAAAATTATTAACTTAAAGTATTTATTTGTTCTTACTAATTCAGCGGAAAGAAGTAAGGAGTTAAGGCAGTATGAATACACTTAAAATGGAGATGTAAATCTTTTGCAGATTTATGTTGGTGAACACAAGTTTATTAGAAAGACCTTTTGTTGTCGGTCACGGCGAGTTAGAGTCTTTGGGTGTCATTTGTTTTCAGCAGTTAATGTAACGTGTTATGCCAACGAATAAAAATGATTGTCCAGTATCAGGCATGTAACATTACAGTCTCAAGCTTGAATTGTTGACTAATATTTTGCTATTTTAGCTCGACTATTGTATATGAAATATATATAGTGGAGCTATCCTACTCACCCTGGCGTTCCCGTTCTCGTTTCCTTGAGCGTTGGAATGTTAAAGTTTGCGTAACACCTCAAATATTTCCTATGTCCCTTGACATATTGCTTTAATAATTTGCATACTTTTTTGCCAACATGACCCCAATCTATAAACAGGAGCAAAAATATGTAACAAGCATTTTATAAAAATTATTTTCACTTTTTATACTTGAAAATTTGGTTAAGTTTTGTGTTTAGGTTCACTTTATATCAAAAGTATCAAAGTTCTTGTTTTCATGCTTGCAATACTTTCTAACTATCATAAGGGGACTGTGCAGGCAAATTTATGTAAACCTGACTGGCATTTCGACATAATTATACCCCTTTTATACTTAGATAATTTAACATAATTAAACAAAAAACAACTTTGTTCGTTTATAGTTTAATGTTGTGGTTATGACAGTTTATTTTCAAAACAAAATCCCAGTGATCAAAACTTGCCAAGCCCAGGTGTAATATTGTTTTCATAGCATTTAATAAATATTGCTTCAACAATTTCTGAAATTACAAAGATCCGAGGTTTGGTGTTTTTATGTAACATAATAGTCATTGTTACAATTTTGACTATGTGGCTATCTTGTTCTCCTATTAATAAATTGTACATACAGAAAACTCCCCCAGCTTAAGATTACTATCACACTTTGAACTTGAGTAAGTGATTTATTGCCATTATGCTCTTTTTATGAAATAGTATTTACCGGTATGATGAGCAGTGTAGTGAATATTGCATTCCAAGGATAGAGATGTGTACTGCTGCAGAATGACGGTCTTAGGTATTAGACCACCATATGTGCATATTAAAACGATACAGGACTTAGGATTGTATTATTCGTGTTGTATGATTTCTCAGTGTTTATTCAGTGTTAAACATTAACTGGAAAACTAAATCTATAGAAAACTTTTATTTATATACTTTGATATTTGGCAGTGATAATTTCTATGTGTTTTATATGACGGTGACAGTTTCTTATGACGATACCAAATGTGTTTGTTTTTGCTTCTCGTTTTTCATGGCATTGAACCCTCAGTGCAGGCAAGTCTACATGGTGTATATAAGTAATGTTTTAGTATTTTCTTCTCGTTGTCCGAGGTATTGAATCCTCAGTGCAGGCAAGTATTCATGGTGTATAGTGGTAATGTTTTAGTATTTGCTTCCCATTGTACAGGGTACTGAACACTCAGTGCAGGCAAGTCTACTTGGTGTATTGTGGTAATGTTTTAGTATTTTCTTCTCGTTGTCCAGGGTACTGAACTCTCAGTGCAGGCAAGTCTACATGGTGTATTGTGGTAATGTTTTAGTATTTGCTTCTCATTTTCCTGGGTTTGAACCCTTTGTGCTGGTACATGTTTTATTTCTGTGCTTGTTTTATATTGCCTGTGTTCAGTATATTCGGTAATAAATTGTACTGGGAACAAGTACCAGGTAACTACCAGTTAAATATAAATAACGCCAGTAGATTGATCATCATCGTCACGTGGTAAACCCAGGAATGCAAATGGTGCATGCGTAGTTAATTGTATATATTATATATATAAAATAATTAATCTACTTGCGTTATTTATAGTGTGTTTATCGTTATGTCACCTATTTTTGCGATGTTCTTTCGATTTCACATCGCAAAATTTTATTACCGTATATACTGAAAATATAAACTAATTATTGTAAAACATACGGTATATTAGAACTTTTCTTTTTTCGTCATTCGAGGTTGACGGTCCCTTAAATGTAACTGGGCAAAATGTATCATGTATCAGAATGCATATGCCAGTAGTTAAAATAAGAATATCCTTTAACATGCACGTTCTGACGGATATTCCCTCCCATATATATGTACATCATTCTATTTACTGTCAGTTTTAAATACTGTTTGAGGAAAAGGATCTGATATATTTTAATAAAATTGGTTTATGTTAGAACCTACTTTATTATCATTATAATTACATGTTCATAACATGCCATTTATTAGAGCAATTAACAATGTGGTGTGTTAAACAATCTGATTTAAAATTGTTATCTTCAAAGCTTCTTTAGTGCTGTTAAAAGTAATCAATGCACACATTACCCAATAGTCAGGTGACAGTATACATAGTTACACTGTTAACTCCTATCATACAAGCGCCATTTGACGGTTAATTTGGTTGCTCTTCAGTTCGAAATGTCTTATTACTTGTCTGTGTTTGTGTGTTTTCTGGGATATTTATGGCAAACATATGCTTGGACATAACTATTTCAATTGATTTTAGATTGTTAAATCTTGTTTGTTGTATTTTTGTTAACATTCATGAAATGTGTCTGCGCTTCGCATCAAACACTTGGTCCTATGCGAGCAAATATGCCAATAGTTTTGATTGTTAAACCGAAACACGTTCTGCAACTCAGATGGTAATATTTGGGTATTAACAATTCGTTTTGATCAAATTTTCGCTTAATAGTGCTAGTTTATTGTTTTCTATACCTTTGTGGCAAGTTTGTTGACATTTGTAGTTTAATTTTGAGTTTTCATATAATTTTCAGATCGGGAAATATATGTCATTCAAATTTTGTGAATGCCGATAATTGCTTTTTGATTTTAAAACTTAGTCTATTAAAATAATGTAATTGATAGCCACATGTGTTAAATTGTATGAGGTACTTCGGTGATTCCTAACAAGTATTGATTCGCTGTTTTTGTGAAAAACTAATTTATTTACATTCTTGAGTCATTGTCACACGTTCATAACATGCCATTTATTAGAGCAATTAACACTGTGGTGTGTTAAACAATCTGATTTAAAGTTGTTATCTACAAAGCTTCTTTAGTGCTGTTAAAAGTAATCAATGCACACATTACCCAATAGTCAGGTGACATTATACAAAGTTACACTGTTTACTCCTATCATACACGCGCCATTTGACGGTTAATTTGGTTGCTCTTCAGTTCGAAATGTCTTATTACTTGTCTGTGTTTGTGTGTTTTCTGGGATTTTTATGGCAAACATATGCTTGGACATAACTATTTCAATTGATTTTAGATTGTAAAATCTTGTTTGTTGAAAGTGAATTATTAAAATGGCGACATTTGGAATTTCTAGAAATTCTGATGTGGTTAAATATTATTGTTGTACAATCTGCGAAAAAGAGCGGTCTTTAGAAATATATGCAGATTTTTACTGTAAAATATGTCTTAAATACTTCTGCAGAACATGTATAAACTTCCACAGACAGCATGGTCGGTGGTTTTAAAACAAAATTCCATATGGAAAGGATGAAATAATGAAGTGGCCACTTTCTAAGAAGATGGAGAATTCTCTTTTTACATGTGACATACACAAGGTTGAACAGTTAACAATGTACTGCTCAGACCACAGTCAGCTGTGCTGCTCTAATCACAGGTAGCTAATTATTACTTATTTTATATCAGTATAATTTATTGCATTGTATATGTCCATTTCCATCATCCATTTTAATTGTTTTGGATTATTGTTATAAGTTATATAAGTATTTCCAAATAATTACATGTGTGCAATGTGTTGCTCATCTAAAATTTGTTAATTTGTGTTTGTTAAGAAATAACACTTCAATGGTTCAAGTATATGGATTATTAGACAATGGCCATATTTCAGCAAAAAACGTAGTGTAAAAATTGCTTCTCTGAAATGATTAAATTACTCTTTCTCTGTTGTTTCAAGTCAAAATGGAAAATGCAATAATCATGATAGACCCCAAGCTGTGACAATCAACAGTCAATAAACAGTAAATTTCTCGTATATAATTTAATGACTTCCATGCGGCGACTCGAGCTTTGTTTCAGAAATACCTTTAATCAACTGCCTGTATAATGTCTGATGCATGTATTCCTTTACCCAATTTATGAACGATACGTTATACATGACCGTTAAATGTTTTAGCCAGCATTTTAAACTGACTTGAGCTTAACCTGCTCATGATGAGCTTTTCTCCGTTTGATCCCTTGATGTTGGTTGTTCGTTGTATGTCATCAACAATTAGCTTAATAAACTTTAGAGGCGCCACATGTATTGCCCAATATTCATGGAACTTGGTAAGAACATTTGTCTCAATAATATTTTTGCCAAATTTGAAACTGGGCTATGTGAGGTAAAAAATCTAGGTCACATATTTAAATTGAAGAAACTGTTTTTTAACTCTATAGAAATAAACATCGTTCGCAGACATTCCTAAAAGTGCCGGACCGTCGTACCTGACCGACCTTTTTCAGACATGTCCGATTGAAAATGATATGTTGTCGGTCCGAATGTTCAATAAATAATTACAAAGCAAAATTTTCGTTTTTTTCATAGAATTCAAACCTGAAACTTAAAGTGAACAGTAAACATTTTGTTGTATTTTTGTTAACATTCATGAAATGTGTCTGCGCATCGCATCAAACACTTGGTCCTATGCGAGCAAATATGCCAATAGTTTTGACTGTTAAACCGAAACACGTTCTGCAACTCAGATGGTTATTTTCGGGTATTAACAGTTCGTTTTGATCAAATTTACGCTTAATAGTGCTAGTTTATTGTTTTTTATACCTTTGTGGCCAGTTTGTTGACATTTGTAGTTTAATTTTGAGTTTTCATATCATTTTCAGTTCGGGAAATATATGTCATTCAAATTTTGTGAATGCCGATAATTGCTTTTTGATTTTAAAACTTAGTCTATTAAAATTATGTTATTGATATCCACATGTGTTAAATTGTATGAGGTACTTCGTTGATTCCTAACAAGTATTAATTCAATGTTTTTGTGAAAAAATAATTTATTTACATTCTTGAGTCATTGTCACACTTAACTATCAGCCTCTGAAAACATTTGTTTTTACAGCAATTTTCATGCCAGTATACTGAATTTGCAATTGAGAAATTGCATTGTCCTTAACTTCATTTTGGAAATATTTTTGGAACCCTTCCATTGGGAATTGTTTAGCTCCATTTTGGGAAAAACATATACTTTTTTCCATTGGGAATCGGGCCGATTACCGGACCCGATTTTCAATGAAAGAAAACTCGGTGAGAACATTTTGTCCTAATGATATCTCGGCCACGTTTCAAGTCTGGTCATGTGAGGTCAAAACTAGGTTACACGAAATAGCAATCTTGTGAACACTCTGGAGGACACATTAATTGCCCATTTTTTTATGAAACTCTTTGTCAGAACATGTGCCAAAATGATAAACCTGATGCATTTAAAACTGGGTCCTGTATGGTTTAAACAAATAGTGTGTTAGGTAAAATTTACAAGAAGTCTGTTAACACTCAAGAGGCCACATTTATTGCCCAATAAAGCTTAGCAAACACATTAATCTTATTAAAATCTCATTAGATTTCATACTTCCTGAAAGCTCAAGACGAGTATCAGACATTAAGTACGGCAACCATAATTGCTAGACCAATACAATATATATATATATATATATATCACAGCAAACACATTTTTTTATTTTTCAGTCCAAATCAATTGACAAAAAATTATACATATATTATATACAAATAGATACAAACTGACACAATGCATATTAGTGGTAAAATACAACTTATTTTGTTTGCACGAATCACATTACTCACATGTATTGTTACATTTTTATGAAACTTGGTAATAACATTTTTCCAATGACATCAGTGGAGTTCGAACCTGGTAATGTTGGATGTTAAATTAGATCAGTACGTACAATTGAAGAATAGGTTTGTGGACAAACTTGTAGATAACATTTATTGCACAATTTTTTTTATGACATAAAAATTTGTCCCAATTATATCTCAGACTAGATCAAAACTGGTTCATGTACGGTTCATAACTAAGTCACAAGGTCAAACTGAATACAAATATGATAAAAAGTTAAAAACTCTTGAGGCCACACGGATTGTATACTCCTTGTCAGAGCATTTGTTCCAATGATATCTCGGCCGATTTGAAAACTTTCGAAGTCATAACATTTGTCCAAATGATATCAGAGTTCAAAACTAGGTCACTAGATCATATTAAAAGAAAATACTATGAACACTGTAGAAGTAATATAAGTTTCCTCAATATTCTTGAAACTTGCTTAACATTGATTTGAGTGATTTCTCCGCAAAATAAGATATTATTAAAGTCATTTAATAAACATGTCTTCAATGCGGCGGGCAGTTTTGCGTATGTTGCTAAAGTAAAATCATTTTTATACTCAATAAGTCACATTTGTGAACCACTTTTAATGCAACGTACTCAAAACATTGAACGAGTGTGATATCATGATATCAGTTCTGAATTTAAAAAAATGATCGTGTGTTCTTATAAAATGACCACCTGTCCAGATGTTGGGGCAGTTTTTATCACCAGACCAGGAAGTGCTATTGTAGTCACACTTTTTCTGGCATCCGGTGTGGTGCGGTGTTCGGCGTGCAGTGTTATGTGTCCGTTTAACACCGTCTATGTTACCACTCTAGATGCAACATTTGTAATGTATTATCAATGAAACTTAGTAAGAATGTTTATCTAAACGATATTAAGGCGTGGACTATTATGCACAATCTAATTCATTTGCATAAACTACATTATTGAATACGCCTGAAATCAGTGCCACAATTTCACGTTGCATGCAGCACAACCCTGTATAAAATCTATTACAAATCGACTTTGCGATGTTTTTCACATTGCCTTTAATCGCATACAAAACTGTATTTTATGCACTAGTTGAATTTTTTCAGAAAAATTGCTTTAAAAAGTTATTGAAAAAAGCACCACTTACTGGTGTGTTTACATACATTGACCTGAATAAGTGAACCTCATAAAGTCATGTGATCCTGCACCCTGAATATGTGTCAAGGCCGAGTTCTAATCTTTGTGTCATTTGTGTGTTGAAAGAAGATTACCAGATGAACAAAAATAATCACATATGTGCCACTACAGAGACCAAGATCATGACTCAATCTGGACAAATGTGTATCTTGACATAATCTAGGCCAAGTCTGAAAGTGGGGCACATGCGTCTAGAAACTATTTCACCAAGTCATATCTTTAACTAAATTATTACCACTCTAGTATGTATGACTCATTCTTAATGAAACTTGATCGTATTGGTTTTGTTGACAATACAATGTCCATGTTTGAATTTGGGTCAAGTGGGGTCACAAAATAGACCACCGATTAAAGTCTTCCACAATTCATATCGGGGAACTTATGTGAGCCCTTAAGTGCAACAATCTTTATACACAGAAGAAAGTCAAGTGTGGACTATTATGCAATCAATTATGATAGTATCTAAACGTTTTGAAACTAGTTGTGTCAAAGAACATCATTTAATAAATGATTACATGTTTAAATGCGAGATCAAGTATACTTTTGAAACATCTCTTGAAATTCATCCCCTGCCTTACATAAGACGGTAACAAGAATTTCTCTCTTGATTTAAGTTTATGGAGTTTCAATTTTTGTCAATGTACTTGCATTTGTACGATAAAGGTGCCGAATTGGTTGAGTGTATGTGTGTATGTGCTAGTCCATTATTTATTTTTACAATATTTAACAATAACTATGTTACCACACAATTCTTCCAGTGTTTTGTTCACAATTTTGGGGATGGGGCCGAGTCCCTTTGGATTGGGATAGTTTACGGCTGTTTGACTAATATTTGGAAAATAATGTTGTTGTTGTTTTGCTTAAAATTTAGAATCTATTGTTTTCAGTATTATATTTATTTAGGTTGAACTTTTATGACTTGGAGTTAAACATAATATTGAGATCTAAATAATGTTGTTTTTTATTGAAAACCTTCCATTCGGACCTTTCTAGCTCCATTTTGGGAAAATATATACTGTTTATGCCCCCGATCGAAGAAGAGGGGGTATATTGTTTTGCACATGTCGGTAGGTCGGTCGGTAGGTCGGTCGGTCCGTCCGTCCACCAGATGGTTTCCGGATGTTAACTCAAGAATGCTTAGGCCTAGGATCATGAAACTTCATAGGTACATTGATCATGACTGGCAGATGACCCCTATTGATTTGAGGTGACTAGGTCAAAGGTCAAGGTCACAGTGACTCGAAATAGTAAAATGGTTTCCGGATGATAACTCAAGAATGCTTACGCCTAGGATAATGAAACTTCGTATGTACATTGATCATGACTTGCAGATGACCCCTATTGATTTTCAGGTCACTAGGTCAAGGGTCAAGGTCACAGTGACTCGAAATAGAAAAATGGTTTCCGGATGATAACTCAAGAATGCTTACGCCTAGGATAATGAAACTACATAGGTACATTGATCATGACTCGCAGATGACCCCTATCGATTTTCAGGTCACTAGGTCAAAGGTCAAGGTCACAGTGACTCGAACTAGAAAAATGGTTTCCGGATGATAACTCAAGAACGCTTACGCCTAGGATCATGAAACTTCATAGTTACATTGATCATGACTGGCAGATGACCTCTATCGATTTTCAGGTCACTAGGTCAAACGTAAAGGTCACAGTGACTCGAAACAGTAAAATGGTTTCCGGATGATAACTCAAGAACGCTTACGCCTAGGATCATGAAACTTCATAGGTACATTGATCATGACTGGCAGATGGCTCTATTGATTTTCAGGTCACTAGGTCAAAGGTCAAGGTCACATTGACTCGAAATAGTAAAATGGTCTCTGGATGATAACTCAAGAATGCTTACGTCTAGGATCATGAAACTTCATAGGTACATTGATCATGACTGGCAGATGACCCCTATTAATTTTCAGGTCACTAGGTCAAAGTTCAAAGTCACAGTGACTCGAAACAGTAAAATGGTTTCCTGATGATACCTCAAGAATGCTTCAGTCTAGGATCATGAAACTTCATAGGTACATTGATCATGACTCGCAGATGACCCCTATTGATTTTCAGGTCACTCGGTCAAAGGTTAAGGTCACAGTGACAAAAAACGTATTCACACAATGGCTACCACTACAACTGACAGCCCATATGGGGGGCATGCATGTTTTACAAACAGCCCTTGTTTCCATTGGAAATGGGGCCGATTATTGGACCCGATTTTGAATGAACAAAACACTGTCTTCATCTATATATTAATGAAGATTATGCCATCATCGATTTTTTTCACCCTATTGGGAACAGGTCCGGTACCCATGCCATTGGGAATTTTTCGCGTTGTGAAATCAACAAATTGGGAAAAAAACGAGTCGCGGAATCTCCCAATTGGGAAAACTAATGTTGTGAATTGTACCAATTAAAAAATGGTATTTAAATGATTTTGTTTAACTTTTGTCAGCTTTAAATGCAACATAAACTTTTATTCACAGTGTTGCACAAACAAGAACATGCTTTTGGAACACAGATTGTTACAGACAGAGTTCTCTGTTTTTATCTGCTTTAAATATATCAAGAATGCCGTCTTTCTAGGCTGATGAGAGTCCATACACCCCCAGGCTGCATAGCCTTATCAGAGCACTTAGTGTGACAATTTTGGTACCATAAATGTACTGAAGGAAATGGGTGGACGAAACAGACGCCAAACTTTTTACGAAGCCAACATCGCTTAACGATTTGCTTTTGACTTCACTAGGCTTTTTTCTGTAATACTTACTTATGTGACTCATGGCGAATATTGCCTGAAACGTAAGAAAATTTAGACCTGTTTATAATTTGCGATAACACACACGTATTTAATGTACAAATGTAAAGTTACGTGTTTTAACCAGTCAATGATTGAGAAGTCAATCGGCTACAAGTTAAAACGGTCTCGAAATATGTCAAGTTGGCGTTTTCGGGGAATGTTTACTCGATTTTGATTGGGATTTTTTGTATTTGTTCGGAAATTGGGACGTGTCCGGTTCATTTTGGAACGGGTCCGTAGGTCATTGGGAACGGGTCCGTCTACCGAACCGTCCAAAGAAGGAAAAAAACACTGGTCATTTTGTGCAAGAAAGGGATTAGTTAATAGAAATAAGATTCTCAATATATATAAACTTTAAAAAAAGAATATTATAGTAAAAGTGTTATATTAACGGATTATGCATAAACATGTTTTCATTTATACTTATATTGTCATTTCGTAAAATAATGATAACCAATCTATACAGAGCTTTATGTTATACACATGCATACTATTAATGACATTACTATAGACTGGTAGCATCAGTATAATGCACAATGTGTTGTTCAATGTGGTATTCATTATTTCCCAAACGCACAGCAGATAGCTATAAATAGAAAGATAATAGATAGCTATGAATTAAGGGAACATGCATTGTTATTGTATGCGCCTGCATTATTTTTGTTTTGTTATAATGGCCCTTTGAATTTGTATTATAATTAAAATAATTAAGAGGTTAGTGTAGAATATTTTCCAGTTGATAGCTATTATATCACTTACTGTCTACCATGTGGTTGTTTTTTTCAGAGGATGCTTACAAGTGAGCACATTACCAGGCTGCAACAGGGAAGTCAACCGACTTCATTAACCTGTCTGTCAGAACGGACAATACTCTTTCACAAATGAAACAGTTTCAGACCTATCTGGAGGACAGAATGAAGTCTCTTAAGGTTTCATACAATGAACATGAGAGGCTAATTGTGGATGTAATGCGTCTGAATATTAAATGGTTTTTAATCCAATGTGAACCCAGCACAGTTAATACAACATATGAATATATACAATGCACAATCGATGAAATGCGGGAGAAAATCAAATATTTATTATCAGATTTTCAGAAAAGCACTATTAAGGAGAAGAAAGAAGAGCTAAACCTGAAACAAGCTCCTCATAAGGTTATGACAAACAGCTGCGTCAGGCTTCAAGATGAATTGCTACAACTACATTTAGCCATACAGAAAGTACTGGGTAAACCTGAACTCTATTTTATTGCCAGGAAAAAATGTCAGGAAAAAGTTCAACATTCTGATACATTGTTGAAAGAAAACTTTCCAAACCATGTGTTCACTGTGAATGGGAAGTATGTGCATAATGTGGAAAGTGATTCACTCAATTCATGCCAGATCGAAGCTATATGTGCTCTCCCAGATGGACAGGTCCTGGTTGCAGACCACAATAATAAGAATGTTAAGCTGCTTAACCAACAGTACCAGGTGGTGAGTCACTGGGATGTGAGTGGTTATATAGAGGACATGTGTATGATCAAACCCAGTGAGGTTGCAGTGACTGTGACTAGCAATACTACCGGTAGTAACATACATGAGGTCCAGTTTATCACAGCCACCCAGGTAGGAAGCTTGAGATACCCACTACCAGGGTGAACTGTTCATCAGCTCTGGTACTGCACTGTTCAAATACTCATTGAGTGGAAAACAGGTCTGAAAAATCTATGAGGATAGACTAGGTTGTGATACAGGTAAGAATCATGGTGGATTCATCCAGATAACATTCGTATTATGTACATGTATTTTCTAGCCATTTTGGAAAAAGGAGTATGGTCAAAATGGGATTTTTTAAATCGATACAATGGCAAATTTGGGGGTTTTTTTTCGACTAAATGGACTGAATCGGGTTTTTTAACAACAAATATTGACACATCAGGCCTTTATCTTGCCATTTTGGACAAAAATCATATAAATTATATTTAAATACTTTGTGAGATGATTATAAAATAAAATTCTGATGTAATAATCATAAGACACTTCTTTCTATAAAACAAATTGAAATAAAAAAAATTTACAATATTAATTTGGGATCTGGTCTGTTTGCTTTCGGATTGGGTCTGTTTTATGGAATTACATAGCAGAATTCCCCCTGATGTATTATCAAGTATTTGTTCTATAATTCATATATGCCCTTTGATTGCTACAGTACATTGTAGCCAAAACTAGATTCAGAAATATTGATTTATAAACATGAGTAATCAAGTATTTTGACTGTCACTGCATGACATGTCTATAAATAGAAACTGAGTTCCTGAGAGAGAGACACTTCCTGACCTAGTGTTCATTTGTGTGGATGTCACCTTACTGTACATGTACAAGATGTGTTATAAATTGAACGAAGTCATAACACCATATAAAATAGGTACTATTGTGGTTGTATTGTTTTATGAAGTGTTTAAAGGTATGTATTAATTAATTATATTATTATATTCATTTAAATATTTTGCTGTTGTAATTGGATCGGTAAGAAACTAGCTAGAAAAGTGTCAATAACTGTTGTATAAATATTATTTTTCTTGTTATAAACACTTGAAAAAACACAAATAACATCGTAACACGGCACATGTATGAATTATTTCTGCTTTTGTTAATTTCACTCATTTCAGTACATAGTTATCACATGTATACATGTGTGGGAAATCTATTCATGCTGCACATAGTAACATAATATATACGTGTTGATTGAACTGTGCAATTGTTTCCGTATTTGTGATTGTTTCCATCTGTGTAATTGTGCTACACTTCATTTCTCACTAACCAGTCACATTTCAACATGTCAAACTTCTACACAATAACACTGCTACTGAAGTTTAGTGTCACACTTAACTATTACATTATTGGAATGTATGCATATATTTTAGATGTATAAAGGCATATTTATAGCAACATATGCGTAATACAATATCACTGCAGTATGTTTAATAATATTATTTAACATTTACAGTTATACAATATATTGATGTTACTCTGTTTTGCATTATCCAGGTGTGCTGTGAGTCCCACAGGTGACAAGCTGTACATTACAAACCTCTACGAGGACAAGCTCCTCACCCTGGCCAGGGATGGTACACTCCTGGCTACATTCAAAGACCCAGCACTAGATGGCCCATATGGTCTATATGTAACCCCTGCAGGCCAGGTGCTGGTCTGTGAAAGGCTGTCCTTCAGTAAACTACAGATGGACAGCGAGGATAGGAGCAAGCTGGCCACTCTGGCTACACGGGAGAGGGATGGAGTGAGGTACCCAATGTCAGTCTGCTACAGCAGCACCACAACATCCATCATTGTGGGACAGTGGGTGAACGACAACATCCTGGTGTTCAGAGTGGAATAGTGTGTTCACGTAGGTATTAGTTGTTGTAGTTAGTGATTAATATTTTAATGACAATGTGTAGTTGAGAATAAGAATATTGAGATTTAGGTGTGTTATTATTTCATAACAATAGTGTTTGTTTAGTTGCAGATGCAAATTTTTTGTGCGCACATATTGTTCTTTACTTATAAAATGTGAAGTTTTTCTTTCGAAGTTAGAACTATTATGTATTATGTTATGTTGTAACAACAATTGTGACATAATTATCTTATAATTTTACAGTTTTATTTAAACTGTGCATGAAAAAACAATGCATTTCAACTGCACATTTAATGCTTGTACATAGATGACATGTGCATGGCACCTAATGCTGTTATGTAAGAAATGTACAGTGATAACTACTTTTTTAGCGAGGCTGTTTTCGGAGAAAACCCGAGCTATTGTCATAGCCAGCTCGTCGTCCGCCGTCCACCGTCCGCCGTCCGCCGTAGGCGTCGTGCTAAAACCTTAACATTGGCCATAACTTTTTAAATATTGAAGATAGCACCTTGATATTTGGCATGCATGTGTATCTCATGGAGCTGCACATTTTGAGTGGTAAAATATCAAGGTGAACATCATCCTTCAAGGTCTAGGGTCGAACAAACAAAGTCAAGGGAAGTATTAAGCTTTAAATGGACATAGTTATCTGACCTGCCCACGTATATATTTTTGTTAAATAAATCAAAGCGGCGCAGTAGGCGGCATTGTGTTTCTGACAAACACATTGTGGTAAAAGGTCAAGGTCAAGGTCATCCTTTACGGTCTACGGTAAAAAATACAAATTTAAGGGAAGTAATAAGCTTTAAAAGGGGAGAAAATTAGTCAATATTGAACCTAGCCACTTTATATATTTGTCATGCATGTGTATCTCATGGAGCTGCACATTTCGAGTGGTCAATCGCAGTCACGGTAGTGGCTTTTAATTATTTGCTACAAAAAATAGAGATCTGTTAGAGACAATTATTTTCAAGGGAAGTAATTTATATAATAATAAATCTCATATTATATATTTCCTTACCAAGAATTAAAATTCTTTTTACACTTACTGTACAGATTTATTATTTTTATTATTTATAACTCAAATTATTGATTTTTCAAAGTTTTTTTTTAATGATATAATTATAATTTCTTTGATGTTCATTACATACCTGTGGACTTATGTCCATAGATATATGATCAACTCTGAATTATTTATGAAAAAGAAAAAAAAGAAAAAAACTCTGAATTATTTTATGAAAAAGAAAAAAAAACTCTGAATTATTTATGAAAAAGAAAAAAAAACTCTGGCCATGATCTCTTTTAAACCACAGGCCTTGGTAGTCAGTGATGTCTGACATGGTCATAATTTACTGTGAGACCCTCCCCCCTCCCCCCCAGGTTGGATTGGACAAAATTCAAAGGAAGTAATAAGCTTTAAAGGGAGATGATTTCTATACCTGCCAAATGATAAATATCAATTTTATTTCAAAGCGGCGCAATAGGGGGCATTGTGTTTCTGACGAACACATCTCTTGATATAATTATCATCTCTTACCTGTTCTAATTTGTGAATGCTAGTTTTCATTAAATACCAGCGGACTTATGTCCATACATACATGATGAACTCTGGCTATGATCTCTTTGATAAACCACAGGCATTGGTTGTCAGTGATGTCTGACTTGGTCATTTTTGACTGTCTACAGACCTCCCCCCCCCCCCCCCGGTTGGATTGGACAAAATCCAAGGGAAGTAATAACGCTTTTAAGGGAGATGATGTCTATACCTGCCAAATGATAAATAGAAATTTGCGTGCAGTGGCGCAGTAGGGGGCATTGAGTTTCTGATAAACACATCTCTTGTTGGGTCACTAGGTCAAAGATCAAGGTCACTGTGACCTCTAAAAAAAAAATCTGACAAGCTTTAGCAGCCGAGCGTGGCACCCGTTATGCGGTGCTCTTGTTTTTAATATGAAATAGTTGTAGTTATCTTTGGATGCATATATATTGCTGTTTTGAGTAATGTTTACAGAATGTGCACGCATGATGTGTGATTTATTAATTTACTTAGTTTTATGCTGTTGAACATTGTTATTGATTTGTAATAACATGTTTATGCCGCTCTTTGAAGAAGGGGTATATTGTTTTGCTGGATGTCGGTCTGTCGGTAGACCAGTTAGTTTCAGATCAATACCTCGTCAACAAATTGACCAATTGTTTTGAAACTTCACATTTGCATTAGACTTGGACAGTAGATGACCCCTTTTGAAAATTAGTTGTATGCTGTTGAACATTTGTTATTGATTTTTATGCCCCCGAAGGAGGGCATATAGTGATCGGACCGTCCGTCTGTCTGTCCTTCTGTCTGTCTGTCTTTCCGTCACACTTTGCGTTTAGGTTTCTGCGTTTAGATTTCGAAAAATGCTCATAACTTCTATGTCCCTTCACATAGCAACTTGATATTTGGCATAAATGTGTATCTTATGGACCTGCACATTTTGAGTGGTGAAAGGTCAAGGTCATCCTTCAAATTCAAACGTCAAAAAAACAAAATCAAAGCGGCGCAGTAGGGGGCATTGTGTTTCTGACAAATACATCTCTTGTTAATTTCATTTTTGATAAATGTGTTTGAGTCCTAAATATACATACAAGAAGTACATCAAGCTATTTTGCTGGTACAGTGGCTGCTGAGTTAGGAACACGATGATGAGGATGTGGTGCACAAGAAGAACCTGAATACGCAGAAGGTCACATATACCCTTTTTCAGGCCGTTTGGGCTTTTCTTTGCCATTTTGGAGAAAAAGGCAATTGTGTGATTTGGAATATGTTCCTGTGAAAACTCCATTGATTTGGGAAAAACTAATCTAATATCATTCTTTCTAATATATCAAATTATATGAATAAAATCATATCATGATAGTTATACACTTTGTTAGATCTAATTGAAATATGATTGATATATAATTATCATTAGGCACTTATTTAAAAACAAATAAAATGCTTCGGGTATGGGTCCGTTTTACAGACCCATAAATACACCTGGAAAGCGCCGTCATGTGTTTTTCCTGTTTATTAAGAATGCAAAAAATATGAGGTGGTAAAGAACAGAACAAATTTACATAAGGTAAAATATCCTCTTAAATTGTTTGTATATTAAAAATCATTGATATTCGTCCACATGAAATTTCGCGGTTACAAAAGTACCGTATTTCATGGACACATTAGTTAATGTGTTGATTTCTCAGTTTGGAAAAAAATAAATAAGGAATTTGTGTCAGTTATTTTCCCGTGTGTTTTTATAAAATTTGTGGATCGGTCAACCCTTAAAGTCACCGAAAAATAATTTCCCTCGAAAGTATAATGGTTTTACAGTGTTACGTGTGTATTAAGAATGCTTAATATGAAGTGGACAAGAATGATATGATTTCACAGAAGTTAAAATACCGTCATTTTTGTGTATATCCTGTTTACAGCACAACTTCTTTTACTTGAGGATCAATAACTCAAAACCTTCTTCAGCTCGATGCTTTCCAGCTTAACGATACAAAAACCTCAGTCACACAACACCTCAACAATTTCTGTCATCCTCATAAGGCCTTGAGTTTGTATAAAGTTGTGAGATATTTAATTAAGGTTATAATTATTATTCCATGGAATGCATTTGTTCTTAATAAGAAGGACCCCGGTCTCATTCCCATAACAGTGTAATACAAGCTGTAGAGTTAGTTTTTTCATGCATGCAATTGCAACAATATAAGGTTGAATGTTATGGGAAAACAGGACTTAATGCATGTGTGTAAAGTGTTGTCCCAGATTAGCCTGTGCAGTTTGCATATTCCATATTGGTTCGCTCAACGTTACAGCTACTGCTCAGCAAAGAAGACAACTGTCTGGTGAAAGGCTGGCCGTATCAAAGTCCAGTGATGTGGGGGGACGGGGCCTTTCCATGTCTGGGGATTGCATCTTAGCCGACACTAACAAAAAAGGTAAAAATATTAATTATGAATTGACAGATAAATAAAGTATTGACCAACAATTTTAATGTTTGAGTACGATATGGTTTGATTGAATCAATTGTCATGTTATTTTGGACAAGGAACCAGTGAAATGCCAAGTTTAAAATTCATGAGAATGAAGTTTTGCCTCTCAAAACCTTCACATAGGTTGTTATAGATTGTAATATAAACCTTTTTTACTAGTTCATATTACCCATGTTTTCAGGAGAGCACCAGTATTGATATAGAGTTGGTACGGCAACGGCACCAGTCGGGCCCGCATGACCCCCAGTCCAGCACGACCCCTCCCCTGACCCCTAGCTTATCCCATTTGACCTCCGGCCTCAAAGGGTAAGCATTGTTGAACAATTCCGTCCTATAGAGAATTCTGAGCACATAGAGTTTTAACACAATTGTTCTCAACAACCACAATTTCCGTGTCGAGTGATCCGCACTTGAGCCGCCCTTACGGCAGCAGTTATGGTAGCTCTAACAGTCAGTTGTGGCTGTTGGACATCACAACAAATATCAGGAAGAATACAAAGTTGGATAAGTCGTTCCATTATTTTTGGAACAAACAGAACAACAGCAAGGAACAGGAGAAAATCAAAGAATATTTGAAGAGTTTAAGTCAGAAGCGTACGCTTTCCACCGGGGATACTCCATGACAGTCGTAACTTTACAAACAGTCCCCGTTTGTCCTCTCAGGTGTCCAAACTGTTTAAGGGAACGCACTTTTGACGCAATTTCTGACAAAGACTGGCAGTATCGACTTTCTGAAGAACACTCAGAGCAGCAAAAGTCCGCCCAACATATGAAACAAGGTGCTTAAGACGCACCTATCAGGGTTTGTTACTTCCCACTCCATTCTCAAACAGCCTCGCATTGAATCGGAGATAGAGAAGGCGTTGAATAATGATAGCAGTTTTGTTATGTCTCCCAGTACGCCTTTCGACTCTCAACCAGACGTTAGTTAGAACTCAAACTCGGCCCTTAGCAACCGTCTCAGCTTCTTGAGCGTCAGGTGAGACCTTACAGTGATATTTATTTTGTAAAAGTTGGGGCCAATAATTCAGCCAAATTCCTAATCTCAAAAAAAAAACTATTCCATATTGCTCCATAATTACTGGCTAAAGTTCTTAATTGAAGGTTTGGCAAAAAACATGTTTTTAATAGGTTCATTTCCTTATACACCTGTTTAAGCTGAACATAAGTTAAATCAATATTTATTGCATTTATTCACATGTTTTGAGTATTTGTTTGCAATAATTTGTTTTGTGTCACATTTAAAGTGTTATAGTGGCACATTTAAAATTGCTGAAGATTTGCCTGTGTTTTTGTTTTAATGTAAAGGTAAGTATGTCACCTTGCTATATACTGTACATGTATTCCTCGCTGTTTACGTTATTACGTCCAAGTTATTCATTATTACACTGCTATTCTGAGTTCTAATTTGCGGAAAAAATGTGCAATCCTAAACAACAATTTTAGACACAATGTTTGGCATTAAAAAGGCAGGTGTGTAAAATAAGGTGTTGCAACATACATGGTCAAGGCATATTCATTTGTCACTAAAACACAATATGTTTAGTTTGCTTTCCATTTCCTTTTCAGAAAACATTATAAGCCAACAAGACAAACATCGTGAATGTTGAGGCAATCCCGACCCCCTTCTTGCACAAATACTACAACTCGCTCAAGAAATTCAGCATGCCACCTATGAACATCTTCTCGCAAGGTGTCTGCATCAATATTTCTAACAGCTGAGACTTGATTAGTTGCTGGAGGTGAAACAATCTGATCAGATAGAGCTAGCGCTGAGTGACTCGTCTGTTAACGTGACTGACCTCCATATGTTGCTCTCCAATAATGTGAACCTGACGCCTGAGGAGCAGTGTTGTCCTACATTCCCGGTTCTGTGTTGGGACTTTGGCGTCAAGACTCACACAATCTCTGTCTATGGCCCTGTCACAGCAGCAACAAAAACAGGAAGTATTTAAGCTGCGCTCTGGGAAAACAGGGCAAAATGTCACAGATAAGCGTGTTAAGTCTGCCCAGGCTTATCAGTGACCACACTTTCTGAATATGCCTTTATATAAAAATAACTCAATAAAAGTGGAAAGTGTCGTGGCTGATTTGTTTGTGCAGACTGCTCAGGCTAATCTGGAACGACTCTTTACTCTTATGCATTTAGTCCGCTTTTAAAAAAAAGTTTATAGTTACGCATTTAGTTTACGTAACATCAGTTCTTTTTCTGACCCTTAAGAGAAAATTTCCTATTACTAATCATGAATTTTGTGTTTTTGACAGGTCAAATTGACTAAATATATACATATAATAGTTAGGGTCAGGGCATATTTTCATACATTTTTGTGCCAAAATTCAGCCTCTAAACTAAACGTTTTTGGTTTTTTTCACTTATAAATAAATCTGCGGACCGCCCATTCGACTGAGAGTCAAACAGGTGCAAAGCGATACACATGATACTCTCCACAGATGGATATCATTATAAACGTTTAATAATATGTGAATAAATAAAGAAAGATTTTAAGATAATGTATAATTAAGATTACAACAAAGTTAAAGAAGTATTTATTTGCTGCGATAGTAGATGTTCGGTGAATAATTTCTTACGTTCATCGCTATCATCATCGCTACTATCGTCATCGTTATCATCATCGCTACCCCAATTGCTAACATCGTCATCTCTATCATCATCGCTACTATCGTCATCGCTATCATCATCGCTACTATCGTCATCGCTATCATCATCGCTACTATTGCCATCGTTATCACCTTCGCTACTATCGCCATCGTTATCATCATCGCTACTATCGCCATCGTTATCACCATCTTTATCACCATCGCTACTATCGCCATCGTTATCATCATCGCTACTATCGTCATCGCTACCATAATTGCTAACATCGTCATCTCTATCATCATCACTACCACCGTCATCGTTATCACCATCGCTACTACCGCCATCGTTATCACCATCGCTACCATCGCCATCGCTACCACAATTGCTAACAGCGTCATCTCTATCATTATCGCTACCACCGTCATCTCTACCATAATCGGTACCATCTTCATCTCTATCACCATCGCTGCGATCGTCATCTATATCATCATCAAATACAAATACATGGCATTAATATAACGCAATTATTTGTATATTCTATTGCGCTCCACAGTTACAAATTAAGCAGTAAGACGAACAATTGTAAACAATATACATTTATGTTTAATAACTTTTCAACTATCAGAATTTACTTTTCTAGTTTATAAAAATAGTCAAACTTAATATTAATTTGACTGGTACATTCATGGTTTGCAAAATTGTGCAGAAAAAATGTGTTTTCAGTCTTGATCTAAACGTGGCTTTAAATTGATAATTCTTAAGGTATTCATGTAGATTGTTCCACCATTTTGCACCGACAACGGCAAGAGATCTATCAGCCATTTTTGTTCGTTGTCTTTGGATGTACAATGTTGTCTCCTTTTGTGATCTTAATTTGTAGTGTCATCGAGCAGGTACAAACATTTACCTAAGGTATACTGAAGCTGTTCCGTTGATTACCCGAAATACTACAACTTAGACTTTAAACATCATCCTTGCTTTTACTGTAAGCCAGTGTAGCTGTTTTAGAAGTGTTTTAGATGATCAGTGATTGGTTCTTCAAAAAGACGTTCATGACTACTCTAGCAGCATGATTTTGTACTTGCTATGGCTTCTTGATTTGATAAGCAGAAACTTCCGTAAAAAAACAATGCAATTGATGCTGCCGACTCTTTTGTATGATGTTTAAGTATACCTTGGATATTTCGTAGCTGTGCTTAACACTTTTCTGGATGTGTTTGTCAAAGTTAAGTTGTTGGTCATGATAACACCAATATCTCTTATATGATTGACAAATTTCACTTTACAACCACCGAAAGCCACGCTTGAAGTACTCAGTTTTGCCAAATGTTGCCTGGCCCCATATACAATTATTTCAGTTTTTGATTTATTTTTGTTTAGTTTGAAGGCTGACATTTACTTAATGACATCTTCCATGCATTTATCGGTGCTGAAAAATAGTTGTCTCATTTTCGGAATTACCTGTTTGAATTTTGAAGGCATATTACGGTTTTCCGAATATCTTTTTCGAACCACTCTGTTGAGAGCAGATATATGAAATGTAAATATAACTGGTCAGGTACAAGAACCCTGAGGGACACCGAATAGCATTTGTTCAGTTTCAGATGGTTACTGTTCGATTAACACTTTCATTGTTCTGTTGGTGAGATAAGAGTTGAGCCATTTAAAGGAAATGCCATGAAAACAAAATCCATCTTGAAGAAGACGAATAAGTATTGGGATATAAATGGTGTCGAACGCTGCACTCAAGTAAACCATGACCACGATAGTAACTTGTCCTTCATCAATTGTTTCTAGAAGGTCATTATACATTTTAAGCACTGCCGTTTCAACTCCATGATGTCGTTTATAGGCCCTTTGGTAAGGTTGAAGGAGATTATTAGCCTTAATATGATCATTAATTTGTTTTAAAGCAGCTTTTTCCAGAATTTCGAAAAAAATGTATTTCAAGGATTACGAGGGTCTACTTTTCAAGTTTTAAAACTTGCATTGTTTTGAAAACCAGTTTTACCGATCACACAAGATGATGGCCACTTTTTTTCTTTCAAGGAAAACACAATTTTACGGACTGCGACGAACCATAACATAACGACAAAGGTCCGTCACAATATACCAAAAAACGAACACAACTTTACGGTGAATTTTACAGAAAAACATGACAAAATTCCGAGTGATTGGCTTACACAGCAAATTCTTATTTGTCCATGTGTACTTACCTGTTATGTCGTGCACGACATGCGCTGAAAGGCTATTGGCAAGATTCAGGGAGGTTCCTCCTGAAGAAAATGTTTATGGAACAGTTGACTGAATGAAAACCTAAATGCTCTTGTTTTAATTAACGTTATCATTACATCATTACTATTCAGGAGACTAAACGGCTTTTTCATTCGGAAGCTAAGATCAAAGTTATATATTTTCCTTGTTTTGTTTGTTACTATTCATTATACTATTTCGATCGCTTCATTTTCATTTAAGCAGAAAGAAACATTTCGTTGTTGAGTTGTTGATGTTGTTGTTGTTATTGTTATATTGACCGACTTCGTTTAAAACGCAAAATTACATGCACGCTGTATTTTGAGCACACGTTCTGAAGTTTTCAATCCTTATTCAAATTATTCAAATAATTTCAAATAATATACAGCACATTTTGCAGATTAATATATTGTATTCTTAAATGTTTTAATAGACTTAAGTAATTTTTATAGTAAGAAAAATAGTTAATAATAGAACATGAATTAGCCGATATACGAACCCGTATTGTCTTAATCAGTAGGCAGATGCGCTTCCACTGCGCCAAGCAAACTTTCACCATCTGAAGCGAAACATAATATCTATAGCAGATCGTGTAATCATGTGATAGTCAAGACAAAATCAGGACCCCCACTGTGCCCAAAAACGCAAGGTAAATTTTTGCCGTCCCAAAATTTAACGATATCACAGTTCTAAAAAATGGAAAGTCTTCTGCAAGAAACAAGACAATTATTTATCCGTTAAAACAATTTAAAGTAACGTACCCCATTAGAAATACATTGAAAAAGTATGTTATCTCAAAATCTAATACGACGATATTCACTTTGTTAAAAACAAACAACTGAGCATACAAAAAGGGTAAGAAAAACGCCAGGGACATATTTATTGTATTTATTTGAATTATAGCATATAATTTTAAAACACGTTGTGGAAGTACGATAATCTAATCAAAATCTCTTTCCCATCCACGTTTTTAATGGAATTATTAACAGATTTTTGCATGTGTTGAAATATCATTAGACATGACTGCTTATAAATCTTAAATGTTTTTAATAGACTTTAGTAATTTTTATGGTAAGAAAAATAGTTGATATAGTACGTGAATTAACCGATATACGAACCCGTATTGTCTTGATCAGTAAGCAGATGCGCTTCCACTGCGCCAAGCAAACTTTCACCATCTGAAGCGAAACATAATATCAATAGCAGATTGTGTAATCATGTGATAGTCAAGACACAACCAGGGCCCCCAGATCGCCCAAAAACACAAGGTTATTGTTTGCCGTCACAGAGTTTAACGATAAAGCAGCACTATAAAAAGCTCGACAGTCTTCTGCAAGAAACAGGACAATTATTTATCCGTTAAAACAATTTAAAGTAACGTACCCCATTAAAAATACATTGAAAAAGTATGTTATCTTAAAATCAAGTACGACGATATTCACTTTGTTAAAAACACACAACGGGCATCCAAAAAGTTAGCAATAAACGTCAGGAATATATTTTTTGTATTTATTTAAATAATGGCATATATGAAACACGTCATTGAAGTATGATAATTTAATCAAAATCTCTTTCCCATCCACGTTTTATTGGACTTGTTAACATATTTTTTTCATTTGTTTAAATGACATAAGATATGACTGCTTTCAAATTTTACATGTTTTTAATAGACTTAACTAATTTTTATAGTAAGAAAAATAGTTGATATAGAACGTGATATACCGGTAGCCAAAATACGAACCCGTATTGTCTTTATCAGTAAGCAGATGCTCTACCATTGCGCCAAGCACACTTTCACCATCTGAAGCGAAACATTATATCTATAGCAAAGGGGGTAATCGGAATAAGTACTCACACAAATAAATACGAGATAAGTTTGTGTTTGATGTTGTTTCTTGTACATTTAAGTTTAAAGAGACCACATGTATTCTTCATACGTGAACAACAAGAATATACCATGTAATACTGTCTACAGTGTCTTCTAGAGCTGAGAAGTTGGCAAACTAACTATTTTACCAACATAAAGTCACAAGAAGGCCATATAACAAGAGGTTTGAACCATTATATAAAGTACTAGACTTTATGGTTTTGTTATTTGCCACGCAAAATTGATGTACATGAATTTATATGATGCCCGAGAGTCATCAATAATGTTTTACAAACATATTTATTTATTAATTGAGTTTTGCTTTAAGGAATCGAAGTCAGGGCTGATGAATTGAATAACATGCTTTATTCGATATGAGACCTTCTCGAGTACAGGTGAAATCGTTTTCCTAAAAAGGTCAAATATAATTCGAAATAATGTTGTCCCTGTCTATAACACTCCATATATATTTATGTTTTTTTCTACAATTTACTCTTTTTCAAGAGTTACGGAGATAAGTAAATTTAACCCATTTATGCCTAGCGTCTAAAAAAAAGGCCTTGGCAAACAGCGTAGACCCAGATGAGATGCGGTTTCTCATCAGGGTCTGCGCTGTTTGCTTACAGGAATGTCTGTAAGAAAAAATCTAAATATAGAAATAAATATACTAGACATCCCTAATTTTGGAAATAAATTGATGCAATTTTGAAGGATGGGAGAGTCCATTAGGCATAAAGGGTTAAACATTCGGGTAATTGTTGCATATGTAGAAAGGAATAAAACCACGAGTGCTTGTACGAGTTTATGTTCAATCATAATGAGACTGACATCTGAAATATGTAAGTTAGAGTTTTCACATAACGCTTGTCATACTTCAATTTTACAGATCGAATCGTTTATTTCATTAAATGTACAATAAGTGTTTCTGTAATTTATGATTCTTATTAAAAAAAACAGAAATTCGTCATTTTTCTGTATGCTATTATTTTTTTCATAAATTAAAATTGCACTACTAAGGCAAACATGATGTCATGTATAATGTTCGTTGCATTTGATGCCTAGCGAATACTAATTCATAACGCTTAAACCTATGTGGTACATCATCTCTTTAGACATCATTTTATCTAATGGCATTCTCTCGTTTATTTAACCCATTTATGCCTAGCGTCTAGAAAAAAGGCCTTGTCATGATGCGGCGTCTCATCAGGGTCTGGGCTGTTTGATTAAAGGAATTTCTGTAAGAAATATTCTAAATATAGAAATAAATATACTAGACATCCCTAATTTTGGAAATAAATTGATCCAATTTAGAAGGATGGGAGAGTCCACTTGGCATAAATGGGTTAAATGAGACATTATTGTAACGCGTTCCTGAAAGAAGGAAACACGAAAATTTTGGAAATAAATTGATCCAATTTAGAAGGATGGGAGAGTCCACTTGGCATAAATGGGTTAAATGAGACATTATTGTAACGCGTTCCTGAAAGAAGGAAACACGAAAAGTACCTGACAATTGTAAAAATATGCCCGGATAAATATTGAAATGCTTCATACAAAGACATGTTAAGTAACGTGTTAAAGATGCTTGCTCCAAGTTATCAAATTTACCCTAAATCACCGACTGAACATATAAATCATTATCTGTAAAACAAATTTGGTAGGCTGTATAAATCCCTTTAAGTGAAATATCTAATGATTCTTTACTTTTGCTTATTAGCATACGTTTTGTCTAAATATAACTTCAGTTTCCTTAAATGCGTTTGAATAACATCTACATTTCAGTATGAAGCATACTAGTACAATTTTAGAATATACCGGTATTGAATATTAGCTTGCTTGCAGTTAACTGCCGAAGTAAGCCGTTTGTTTGCGTGCTGTTAACTGCCGAATTAATCGTTCTTGTGCGTGCATTTAACTGCCGAATTAAGCTATTAGTTTACGTGAAGTTAACTCGAAAATGGGTATTATGCCATATGCGGCCAGCGTAGATCCTGACCAGCCTGCGCAATCATGCAGTCTGGTTAAGAAATGCCCTTTCTGCAAACGAGACTACGAAACCTTGCGCGAATGTATAGCGGACATGGTAGCTCAAGACCAGAATACGCTAGCCGCATATGATATACAACACATTTTCGCATGACAAGGCTCTCATTGTATCGCAAAACAATGGAAAAAAAACTGCATTATTTTTCACTACCAATGTCATTGAACACCGCTTGTTATAAGCATTCGGAGATATCAATATGATTGTCATGCTTGTTTAGCTTAAGCAATGATCTTCCATTTGGGGTGTAAAACGAAAAATTGTTTTTGCAAATGGAAAATTACAGAAAAAGGGAAACATATTAAAAGAAATCTGACCGCATTCGTGTAGTTACTTACGAAACTATATATCAATACATATCACGCGGAGATATTATTTAGTATAAATTGTTCTTGACCGATATTTTAAAGTTTTGGTGAAGGAAATCTTCATACGATATTCTTGTAGGTATTTTGGTACATTTCTAAAAAAAACAAACATATCTTAAATTAAAATTTGTACAAATAAAGCTTGGTTGCCTTTAAGGTAAGAATCGTAATACACTAGTTAAGGAGCGCTTCTTTCAATAATACATTTCAATAGGTATTTTGGTACATTTCTAAAAAAACAAACATATCTTAAATTAAAATTTGTACAAATAAAGCTTGGTTGCCTTTAAGGTAAGAATCGTAATACACTAGTTAAGGAGCGCTTCTTTCAAAATACATTTCAATTAAAACTGTTTGCATTATATTTTTTAAACAATATATCGAAAATAATGATACATTTGAAATACTATAAAACACGTTATTAAACATTAGTAAAATGAGGGGGTAAATTAAATAGACATCACTTTAAATTCAAATGAAAGCAAACATGAGTATATAAGTCAATTATATTTATTTTAAAAAAACTTACCCAAAGTTAAAAGTTCCATTTTCGAAAACGAAATGTTCACGAAAATGCAAACGTAACTAATAAACATTATTGCAAATTGTGTTGCATATATAAGGGCAGCTTAGGGTATTTCCAAACTTAGGATATTTCCTGATGCCTACTTTTAGCAAGCAATTTGTCATTTAAAAATGGTTAGAATGTCGTGACGTAAAAATATGGCATGTGACAATCGTTCGCGTGGGGATAAATGATGTCGTTATTTCAAAGCAAAATCACTTCAAACGATAAACCTGTTAACAATGTTCTCAATAGCGCTTCTGTCCATTTATATGCATTAGGGTATAATTAACCAAAATGCTTTAGCAAAAAAGTAGTCTATCCATCTTGGAGTTTTAACTGCTCCAGACTCGCCCGTCTATTATAAACACAGAGCGCCGAGCTTTTCCGGGGGAAAAACAACCGTGATTTATGAATAGTTTGAACACAAGGCGCTGAGCTTGTTCCCGGGACAGTACATCGCGGATGAGGTTAGTCTGCCTCAGATAAAACACTGAGCATGAACCCTAGTTTCCAATGCTGTTGGCATGTGACACATTTTATACAATGCAAATTAATTAAAATTTCGCATTACATAGACGGGGGTTACAAAGGCACATTAAAATGCGCAGGTTCACTGTTATGGATTGCGATAATGTTTTTGTAAACTTTTTTTCCGGTTCTATAATTCTTATTTAATTATATTTAATGGACTCAAAACGCTCTTCCTAATAAATGATTGTATGACAAAGTTGTTTTCATTTTATAAACATATCATACTTAAACATAATTATATACATGTATATCCGTGGTGCGAACGTTTATAACGGAGCGTAAAATTATATTAATAATAATATAAATTAAATCTAATTTGTTTTGAACAGATAAAGCTTCTTGTGGTGTACTACAAATCATCGAGCGGGAATGCGTCCTATGCGGTTGGAAACATATGGACCGTGCTCTGTGAAAATGGGGTTTAGTGCATGTGCGTAAAGTGTTGTCCAAGATTAGCCTATGCAGTACGCACAGGCTAATCAGGGACGACACATTCCGCTTGTATGATATTTTCCGTTTAAACAAAGTATCTTCTTAGCAAAAATCAAGTTAAGGCGGAAAGTGTCGTCCCTGATTAGCTTGTGTGGAGTGCACAGGCTAATCTGGGACGACACTTTACGCACATGCACATGCATGAAACGCTCTTTTCATAGAGCACGGCTCATGTCTATCATGCTGTCCGATGACTCGTGTTACCGAACTAGTGTTATTACCGGGCTGAATTTGACATCTTATTATTAACTAGTATTCAACGGCGAATGTTTGCGGTTACTGCTCTTGTCTATGTCCATAACATTACAAAAAAGTACGTAATCTTAGTAATATTTTACGGCTTGAAAGTACTTAACGCTATTTCCTTAAGTGTACTTACGAAACGGAGCTAGTGGGCTAAAGGTAAAATTTCGTTGTAAAGACATAATTATATGCAATTAAAGTATCTATTGCTCAATTGGTGCACAACATGAGTTACTCCTTATGCTTATTTTTTTCTCAAATGTTAGCGTTTAATGTCTGAAACGTGAACAATTAATTACAAAAAAACGTACACTGGGCGCTTTTTTGCTTTATGGATATTTGTCCAATATACATAATGCGCACATATTAGCAGGCCCGTACCCAGGCCATGGGCCCAGGGGCCCGGGCCCCCCCAGCTGGCTGTCGAACTATGATTTTTTTTTAATAATCGGCCCACTGCAATTTTTTCTCTCGTGCAAGGGCCCACAGTATACTTTCCCTCAAAACAAAAGAGCAGCTAGGTTTTATTGTCCCTGATTAACAAGGGGATTAACGCTCGCCAATCGAGATAAGCCTCTAGGCAATGTTTTCTTATCGCCTTGTTCACACATCCCCGATCAGTCCCCCATTGTGATCATGAATACTTCATCTATCGATGGTTGATGTAACATGTATTTTGATACGTGCAGCGAATGGAAGCAACTGCTACAGGAGTTCGTATACTATGGTCTGATAATTGCCATCGCAAGTTTTTTCTTCTTTGAGAAGGCCCTAGACGTATTTTTCCCTTCTAAAAGTTTTTTTAACCTTTTATTGGGAATTTTTAGGTCCCAATATATACTTTTTGCATTGAGAATAGGGCCCTGAATTTGAACCGGAACAAAAACACTGACAAAGGTATTACAACTGGGTATTTATAATTTTTGAAAGGAAAACACTGAAAAAGACTACGATGAGATAGTTAACATGTTTGTTTAAAAGAAAAACAGATTCATAAATTTGCCGAGCAACAGATAAGAATTTGGCAGAATTCAGTATTTAAAATAATTGAGTACCGAGAATTGAGTAATATCAACCTATTAATGGCTCATTGGTAAAAAAATGAAAATTATAACAACAAATTGATCTCATTATATAAGTTAACCTGATCCAGTGTAGAAAACTATTGTATAATTAAATCATCTCTTTCCTTGAATTTGTTTGAAAACAGTAAAATATATTAAATTGATTATTTAAGACTTTCATTATTTCCCCCAAATATTAGGCGTTTCGCGCATTTTTTTTCCTAAAAAATGACAAGGTCTTTCCCAAAAAATCAGATTTAAAAAAACCTGTGACGTTATTGATTTGTGCAAAAAATGGTGGAAGCAATACGCGAGTTGATGTGGATAATTGTCAGTTTAAACCTGTAAGTTTCGGAAATCTAAAGCTTTTAATATTGTTGTGAATTCACACCAATGTTTAAAGTTTAAGACTTCCGAAATGTGCTGATTTACTTGTTATATTCCATTAATTCATATCACAAAATACGTTTTTTATAAGCATTAAAATTCACCTTGCAAAGTGCCAAATTAAAAAAAGTATATATATAGGGAGGGGAGACCCCTCCCTAACCCTCCCCGGTTGGGCCCCCCAGTAAAAAAATCTTGGGTACGGCCCTGATTAGTTTCATTTATATTCATGCATGCTTCGGACATCCCGCGGCTTATACACAAATACACTATCCACCCATTTATAATACAATGTTCAACCCAAACTTTATTTGCATACACACGCCCCACCACAATTTTATTAGTGAGTACACTGCACGGCATATTTAGCCTAACGAATTTCGTGTGACAATTTAGTACATTTCAAGATATCATAGGTCATGTACAATAAACACTTTATATCGCTGTATAAAAAAATAACATTTCTTAAAGAACAAAACTAAATGGCGTATTTACCGCAAGGTTTACAAGGTAGTATTGTTATATTTATAGAATATGCATACCCTAAATATATGTGTCTTGTTTAGACAAAACTGTGCATAATGCATGTGCGTAAAGTGTCGTCCCAGATTAGTCTGTGCAGTCCGCCCAGGCTAATCAGGGACGACACTTTCCGCTTTTATTATATTTTTAGTTTCAAGGAAGTCCCTCCTTACCGAAATTCAAGTTTAGGCGGAAAGTGTCGTCCCTGTTTAGCCTGTGCGGACTGCACAGGCTAATCTGGGACGACACTTTACGCACATGCATTATGCCCAATTTTATCAGAACAAGACACATATATGCATTTTTTCAACACTAATTTTATACTAGCATTATTATGTGTACTATGCACTAATTCTCAAATGAACAAAAGTAAAATTAACGTGTATATAAACAGTCGCAAAACTTTATTTGTTTGAAGTTGAAGTTCTCCATTAAATAAAAATTACTTAAAAAATCGTAAGTTCTTACGAAGAACTAACTAGTTTGGAAGATTTTTAGACAACGTACTTATGTTCTTTTAACAAACTGCCAGGTTTAAAAGACTAAATAGGAATGTGTTTGCAATACAAGTGGAGGATATGGTTTTGGTTAAGATAAAGTTTAGGTATAATTTCAATACTGATTATGATAATGAAACATTTATACATGTACATCTATCTTTTGTATGTCCACTCATTATAATGGTTAGATCGAAAGTTTATATATATAAAATGAAAGAAATGTAAAAATGATCTCATTATTCATAAAATAACCAACATACACCGCGTTGCTTGTTGCTTGTTCACGTATCGTACATATGAGGAGAGTTGAGAAATCCCAGCCCTTGTTAACGGAGTTTCTTATTCGCCGGCGTCACTCCTATAATTGTTGCTGTTAAAATGTTTAAACTGCAAATGTTTTTTAAGCATTTTAAGAAAAGGATATAAACAGGCATGGTGTGGTTTTAAAACAAATATATGAGAGCCTGGCTGCGTTACTACTTGTAAAATACATTTTTCATATATATGCGGAAAAGCGAAACTACATGTATTGTTTGCGCCTTTACTCAATGTTTTGCTGTAAAAATATTATAATACTGATAGTGCGGGTTTGAGGCCATAGAAAATTGCTACCACTCGGTTCCAAAATATGAGTTTTGTTTTTGTACATCAACACTTACACGTGGGGTACCAATAAAATAATTAAAAACACATTTCTCTATGTATGTAAATGAAGTTGTTCTAAATTATTTTTTTACTTTTATAATTAACATAATTTGTACTCAATATAATCAAAATGGAGTTAAATTATGAAAGAAAATTAAAACATTGAAGACTGAAAGGGATAATTCAAAATATACAAATCTGTCTTGGCCTACAACAGTTAAATTGCTACGCAGGAATATTACAAAAGCAACAAAAGAAGGTTTCAAATGTACAAAATATAATTGACTTTCAATCCAGTTCAATTATGGTATACATGGACTTTTTCAGTAACCTTTGACTCGTCAGTTTTGATGTTTTCCCGGCTTCGCATGGACACAGCATGCGCGGAAATGTTTCGTCCTGCGACTAGTTGTGCAATTGAGTCGCGTTCTGAGAAAACTGGGTTTATGCATGTGCGTAAAGTGTCGTCCCAGATTAGCATGTGCAGTCCGCACAGGCTAATCAGGGACGACACTTTCCGCATTTACTGGATTTTCGTGTAGAAGAGACTTTCTCTAAACAAAAAATACCATTCAAGCGGAAAGTGTCGTTCCTGATTAGTCTGTGCGGGTTGCACAGGCTAATCTGGGACGACATTTTACGCACATGCATTAAACCCAGTTTTCTCAGAACGCGACTCAATTACATACATATACAGGAACGCTGTCATATGCCAGTTAGTTATAATAGTGTTTATGGTTGATTGTAATTATGATAAAATATAAATATTATTTTATGCTATTATCCAAATAAATAGGCAAACAGATTATACACATTCGATCGAGCTTACATTTCCTACTGTAATTGTATAATAAAAAAACTACGTCATGTTGAAACTGACTTCCAAACACGTGAATTAATGCTAGTTGGCCATTTAAGCAATTATAATTATAATAACGAACTAAGAATGATAAATTTGATGTTAATCATGATTGCGTTGCACGACTTATCAAGACATACTTATTGTTGAACTGTTATACTAACTTCTCACGTATTTGATTAGTAAAAAAAAGGAAAATTTCTATATGAAAAGTGTGGTGAGAAAATTAATGCAATTATTAATTTAAAAAAAAAACATCGTGTTATTAATCGCGCCTTGTAAAAATACATCAATGCGAATGTTACGTATGGTTTTATTTCAGAATACATTAGGCTTTAAGCCCATGAGTACACAAACATATAATACACAATGTAGTAAACCGTGGTCAATGACATACAGGTATATATATATATATATATATATATATATATACTATTTTAGGCAATATAAGTTAACAATTTGTAACGAAAGAATTGGCAACTCTAAAGACATTCATATTCAAAATAAACAAATATTTTGAACATTTATATATTAAGGTAATTATATAATATGCATATTGTAAAGTCTTATCGTATGCAAAATAAACTTGAATGTTCTAACAATGTGAAAACATATATTTTTTATTGATTGACAACACATAGACAGTAATATGTGGAGAGAGGCTATTGATAATATAATTCAGTTCTCAATTTAGCTGCGTTAAAAATAAATGTTGCAAGATTTTTAATTGTTTTAGCGTTGTCAGTTTGTAAAAGTTCGATAAATTTTATCATATTTGTGCGATTCCAATAATATCTACGTATATATTGTTTTCTAAGACTATTAAAAACTGGACATTCGAGTAAGAAATGGAACTCATCTTCAAGAACGTTACAGTGTTTACATTTTCTGTTTTCATACGGTGTCTTTTCAGGCTTGTGCCATCGCCCTGCTTCGACTTCAAGTCTGTGAGCAGATACTCGTAAACGCGTAAATTCGAATCTTAATTTTGAAATATTTACAACATTGAGATAAGGCTGAAATCTAAAAATTCCGTAAATGCAATAATTTTTACCCCTTGTCGTTTGTTGTAACTCGGTTATCCAATTCTGAACGTATATATCAGATGTGCGTTGTTTAACAATGGATATAAAACAATTAACGTCTCCAACTCCCTGAAAAAACCATGCATCACCAAAACCTAGTGTATTTAATAGATGTTTAACAGATTTTACCCAAGAATTGTTTTCGGGATACATTTCGAGATCATGTACTAGCATATTATAAACAATTTTAATATATTTAACATCATCAGATTGTAATATTTTTATCCAGTATTTTAAAACACAAACAATCCGTTTATTTATAAGAGGGTAACGCCCAAGTTCCCCGTAAATGAAATTATTCTGTATTTGAGTTCGGACACCCAGCACCTGTTTACAATAACGTAGATGTATTCTTTCAATTTGGATGCTATTGTTTAATCCCCAAACTTCACAGCCATAATTTAAAATTGGTTCGATAAGTTTATCGAATAATTCAAGACTATGGCTAACTGAGATATTTGTAAATTTCACCAAATTTGATTTTAACTTAAAAAGTGCTTTTAGGGCCTGCCCCGAAAGCGCATCATATGTTGCTGAGAAAGATCCCCCCGTTGTGAATATTACTCCAAGATATGTAAATTTATTAACAATTTCTAGCTCATTTCCATGATATGTAAACTTCAAATGTTTTCTATTTTGTCCCCCTTTTTTAAAAATCATTATCTTTGTGTTATTGATATTTACACAGAGTTTCCATTTCGCACAATACTCATCTAACAAATCTAATCCATTTTGTAAACCAACTTCTGATTCCGCAAAGAGAACAATGTCGTCAGCATACAACAATAAAAACAATTTTAACATACCTAGGTCAACACCTTCAAATTTGTTTAGCATAAAGTGTTCCTCGATGTCGTTAAGATACATTGAAAATAAAAAAGGCGATAATGATTCCCCTTGCCTTACCCCTAAAAAGCATGTAAACGATTCATGACTAATTTCGTTATTATATTTTATTTTTGATTTAACAACATTATACATTGATCTGACTATATTCAAAATTTTACCTCTTATGCCTAGTTTTATTAGTTTGTACCATATAATATCTCTCACAACAAAATCAAATGCCTTTGTAAAATCAATGAATGCCGTATACAGTTTCTTCTTTTGGTTTAAAATATGAGTTATTATACCTTGCAAGACGAATATATTATCAACTGTTCCCATACCTTTCCGAAATCCGGCTTGGGCTTCTATGTAAACATTATATTTGTCCCCCCAAACACTTAATCGATTGTTAATAATTTTACTAAATAATTTTCCTATTGTGCTTAACAATGTAATTCCTCTGTAATTGGCCGTATCGTCTAAATCGCCTTTCTTATGTAAAGGGACAATTAACCCTTGGCTCCATGCCTCTGGAAAATAACTCAAGTTAAACATTTTATTAAAAAGTACAAACAAAACCTCCAAAAAGTGAGTTTCGGAAACACCATGTTTTAAAAACTCATTTAGTACATAATCCGGACCTGCCGACTTACCAGTTTTTAAACAAATGCATGCTTTTTTAATTTCTTCATGTGTAATCTCCATATTTAACTCTTCAAACATTACATGTAATTCGTCATTCAAATAACGCTCATTAAAATAAACGATGTCTTCGTCTGGTTGATAAAAGTGTGAATCTGGATCATTTATTGATTTAAAATATCTTACAAAGTCATCTGTATGCAATTTGCTTGATTTAATTGGCTTAACTGATCCTTTTAACATACTCCAATATCTCTTTGCATCTAAATATCTATTTTGTTCTAGTATTTTTGTCTGCTCAGTATCATATTGATATTTATTTTTTCTAGCAAGGCATTTGTATAAACTACGTGCACTGGTCATACTTATTCTATTTTCGTCAGACTTGTCATTCCTATATATGTTCAATAATTTACTAGAGTTGCGACACCTTAAGGGTTTCGCGTGATGGAATGAGTGGAGAGATGAAATCAAATTGAAAATCGATTATTTCTAAAAAAAAAATGGTACGAAAAAATATGTGGGTAGGAAAAGAAAACAAATTTGGGTGAGAAAACAAATTTGAGTACGATAAAAAGGGTACAAACAAAATAAGGGAACGAAAAAACTATTTTGGTACGAAAAAAATGGGTACAAATAAAAAATAAGGTACGAAAAAATTTGTGTACGAAAAAAAAATGAGTACGAACAAATGGGTACGAAGAAATTTGGGTACGAACAAATTTGTGTACGAAAAAATTGGGTACAAAAAAATGTGGGTACGAATAAAAAATTGGTTATGAAAAAAATTAGGGTACGAAAAACTATTTGGGTACGAAAAAAAAGGTTCAAATAAAAATTTGGGTACAAAAAAAATTGGGAACAAAACGAATTTGGGTACGAAAAAAATTTGAGTACGAACAAATTGGTTCAAAGAAATTTGGGTTCGAACAAATTTGTGTAAAAAAAAAATTGGGTACGAAAAAAAATTTGGTTATGAAAACCTATAGGGAACGAAAAAATTAGGGTACAAAAAACTATTTGGGTACGAAAAAAAAGGGTACATATATAAATTTGGGTACAAACAAAATTGGGTACGAAACAAATTTGTGCACCGACGGACAGACGAAGCGGCGACTATATGCTCCCCCTAAAAAATTTGGGGGGGAGCATAATAAACAAGTTATGGCAATTTAAAGGTGGTACGCAAACTTAATAATAGATTTATCAATTATATGCTTATTCTAAGTGAAAAAAAGGCCATAATTGTTACAAAATGCTTGATACAGTTATCTGCTCTTGTTTATACATTGGGGTCATGTTGGTTAATAAGCAAAATACATGGTGTATGAACGCAATATGTCAAGGGACATAAAAAATATTTCAGGTCATATGCAAACTTTAACATAGATTTATCAATAATATGCATATTATTCTAAGTGAAAAAGGGCCTAATTCTGTTAAAATGCTTGATACAGTAAATGAGTTGTCTGCTCTTGTTTATAGATTGGGGTTATGTCGGTAATGAAGTATGCAAAATATAAAAGCAATATGTCAATGGACATAGGAAATATATTTGAGGTGGTACGCAAACATTCCAATGCGCACGCCGACGCCGGGTTGAGTAGGATAGCTCGACTATATATATTTCATATATAACAGTCAAGCTAAAATGTAAATATACCATAAACAACAGGCTAACCTCAATCACAACTTTAATGCAATGCTTATAACAATAGAGATACAATGATATGCCAGGGATTGAAACTAACTGTTTACTATTGTGGGCAACCATCTTTAGTATTTTGGTTGCCCAGATAAAGAATAACGAGCCCAGAAATATGAACATGTGAATATTATACATTCTTTTAATAAAATAATAGATAATTAAATACATTTGCTGACAACACATGTTCAATGCATGATGTTTTATTATGAGCCTGAATTGAATCATGTCCTATTCCTAAATAATGAATGTTATTTAACTAGTATTGATCCATGGTGATCAATTGTTTTTCAATTTTTATTGCAGTGAATTGTTTTAAGCTTTAAAAAAAAGAAGTTTACCAACTTTTGAAATTGAGTTGCCCAGGCCAAAATCTACTTGCCCCGGGTTCACGGTAAACCACTTATTTCCATCCCTGTATGCTCTTCATTTTCTGTTCTTCCATCCCATTCTCAAAATTAAATTTAAAGCCGATATTTTTTAATAACATTAGTATGAATTACTAACCATTATCACCCAAAAAACAATTTTACAAAGCTGTAATCCCGTCGTAGAGATTTAGTTTACTATTATCAGTGTTCTCTTTAAATACCGGCTGCTAGCGATCTTGCCGGTTACATTAACTCTTGATGCCGGCTACTTTTCCCAAATATATCAAGTAAATGTCACAAATGCTTTGGTTTTACTGCATAGTTGCCGGCCATATAACTGGCTACTCAAATTTTTCTGGAAAACACTGAACTATGCATGACAAACACACAAAAATTAAATACATCTTAGATTCATTGTAAAAAATAAATTGACACTTCCAGCTTGTCGTCACTAAAATCCAAAGATTCAAATAATTTCCCACGAGGTACGTCAACAATTGCGTAATCAAATGAATGAAAAATAAAAGTAAAGAAAGCCGGATTTTACATAAATTTCAGGTTGAAACACAACAAGGTAAAGGTAGTCGGTGAGATATAATAATAATACAGTTAGTAAGGCTCGTACCCTGGGTACGGTAAATATACTAAAACATACCCGGGAATTTTAACACTAAATCGGTTGTTGTCGGCTATTTTGTAAAAATTAATTATGTTTACATTTATGTCAATTTTCTGTTAAATGGCATTTATACAATGTATTATCAAAACTCATTTTTACAATCATTTATGTGATTCAATTTAAAATCTTAAATTGTTTAAAGTCGCGTCATTGTATGACGTTGTCAAGTATATTTTCCGCGATGTCGCACGTTCACTTTTTACCGTCATAGATTTTTTTAAAGAAACATTTTTTGGTTTGCGAGGTCCGTTAAATGGGGAACACCATATTTGGTATTTATATTATGTTTTAACAAATAATTCATGCTGTGTAATAAATATTGTATAAGATATTTCGATATTTATTGAAAATGTTTCAAATTGTTATTTATGAAACCTTTTATTCTAATGAGTGTATGCTATCATATTATACTTCAAATAGCAGATCTGTTGTACTATAATCGTATTATTCATTCTTTATTGTTAATTTCATTTATTGTAGAGAATCTTCAATGTTACATCTAGTCGCCAATCCTTGTCGTTAGTGTTAGTTTTCAATGCTTGTTATCATTGCCGTCAATGTAAGTCGTCAATCCTTATCGTCATTATACATGAAGGAAATAAAAGCAGAAACAGAGACGTATTCTTGATTACTTGATTATTCCTACGGCGTCCTCTCAACACTCATACTAAAAAGCATGTTGATGCAGATTTTTTTTAAAGAGAAGTTTCTTTAAGGTAAACAATATTGTTTTACTTTAATCGCTAGCATGTTTAACAACATCGGATTTTTGGCAGATATACAACTCGGATACAATCTAATATTTGCGGGTATGTTTAAGTTTCTTTACCGTACCCGGGCTACATGTAAGTAAAGTTAAGAGTACCCGGGGTACATGTACCGGTAAGTAGTACCCGGCCGAGAATGTCAATTGAAGGTGTTAGAGATGCATTGAACCATAAGATTAAAAAGGGTAATTAACCACGGGCTTATTAAAATTAAAACGATGACATTACATTGTACCAGCTGTTTATTGTTGTATACTGACTTACTGTAAGCTTGAAATATTTTAAATAATGTAAACAACTTACCTTGTATAAAGTTGGCACATTGTTGTCAGGTGTAGAAACTATTATACTTATTTCTGTTAGGTTGCACTGGCTGAACCAAAAGAATTATGTAGTCGTTTCTAAATAATCACGAAACAATCTACTAATGCATATATGCTTGCCAGTTGCTGAGTTTGTGCATTTCCATTCATTATAATATCGGCCTTGGCAAACAGCGTAGACTCAGATTAGACGCCGCATGATGTCTGCTATTTGGTACGCAGAAGATTTGCATATCCACGGGTGTTTTATGTCAAATGTTATGGTTTTTCAATAGATCGTATACTTATCTACAAAACAGCGAATTAGCGTTCACTTGACATCATTTTTAATTATGTTATTTTGTTAATACTTTCTCGCGTTCTTTTCGCCTTTGGTCGACGCCGTCTGCTATTTCAAACGATGAAGATTTCCATATCCACTGGCGTTTTTTTATGTCAAATGTTAGTGTTTTCCAATGGATCGTATACTTATCTACAAAACAGATAAGTAGCGTTCACTTTACATCGTTTGAGATGATGTTTTTTTGTAAATACTTTCTAAGCGTTCATTCTGACGAAGTCGACCATTTTGACGGGTGTGAAGAAATACCGACATTCCCGCAATTACCAAAATCCCCAGGAATCCCCGAGATCCCACGAAATCCCTATTAATATTGATTATTTATCGAAAAACTGCGTATTTTAATATAGATTGTTGCGAAATACACTGAAATCACTAATGAAACATTGTTTTTATCAAAGTTTGATTTCGGGGATTTCGGTAGGGTTTCGGTATATCCACATACCGCATTTTGTAATTCCGGTAATGTAAAACTTGCGAAACTTTTTCGTGATTTAATCAAAAACTAGATTTTTCACAGGTAAAACGCCTACGCCAACAGGTAGATCGCATTCTTGTCCATATACATGTCAAATTTCAGCAAACGTGCTGGGCCAGTATTCAAGAGACCCAAATCGCGGCTATATGCACCAACTTAACGAAACTTAGCCCCCTTTATCATTCGTTCGATTGAACGTCATCAATGATGACGTCCAATACATCACTCATTCCATACTAGACTTGCGACACCTTAAGGGTTTCGCGGGATGGAATGAGTGGAGAGATGAAATCAAATTGAAAATCGATTATTTCTAAAAAAAAATGGTACGAAAAAATATGCGGGTAGGAAAAAAAAACAAATTTGGGTACGAAAACAAATTTGAGTACGATAAAATGGGTACAAACAAAATAAGGGAACGAAAAAACTATTTTGGTACGAAAAAAATGGGTACAAATAAAAAATAAGGTACGAAAAAATTTGTGTACGAAAAAAAAATGAGTACGAACAAATGGGTACGAAGAAATTTGGGTACGAACAAATTTGTGTACGAAAAAATTGGGTACAAAAAAATGTGGGTACGAAAAAAAAATTGGTTATGAAAAAAAATTAGGGTACGAAAAACTATTCGGGTACGAAAAAAAGGTTCAAATAAAAATTTGGGTACAAAAAAAATTGGGAACAAAACGAATTTGGGTACGAAAAAAATTTGAGTACGAACAAATGGGTTCAAAGAAATTTGGGTTCGAACAAATTTGTGTAAAAAAAAAATTGGGTACAAAAAAAAATTTGGTTATGAAAACCTATAGGGAACGAAAAAATTAGGGTACAAAAAACTATTTGGGTACGAAAAAAAAGGGTACATATATAAATTTGGGTACAAAAAAAATTGGGTACGAAACAAATTTGTGCACCGACGGACAGACGAAGCGGCGACTATATGCTCCCCCTAAAAAATTTGGGGGGGAGCATAATAAACAAGTTATGGCAATTTAAAGGTGGTACGCAAACTTAATAATAGATTTATCAATTATATGCTTATTGTAAGTGAAAACAAGGGACAAAATTGTCACAAAACCAGGTTTTCATTGTGAAAAAAAAATCTGATAAAGGGAGAAAACTCAAACTGAACTTTTGAAATGACCAAAAAAAATTAACCCCCTTTGAAAGTTTTTTTTCTTTTTAAATCTATTTTTAGTCGTGGCGGCCTTGACATTGGAGATATTGACGTGATTCTTTCGTGGGACACACCGTCCAATGATGGTGAACAAATGTGCCAAATGATTTTAAAATCTCACAATGAATGACATAGTTATGGCCAGGACAAGCTCATTTATGGCCATTTTTGAACTTTGAACTCAAAGTGTGACCTTGACCTTGGAGATATCGACGTAATTATTTCGCGCGACACACCCTCCAATGATGGTGAACAAATGTGCCAAATGATTTTAAAATCTGACGATGAACGACATAGTTATGGCTCGGACAAGCTCATTTATGGCCATTTTTGACCTTTGAACTCAAAGTGTGACCTTGACCTTGGAGATATCGACGTAATTATTTCGCGCGACACACCGTCCAATGATGGTGAACAAATGTGCCAAATGATTTTAAAATCTGACAATGAACGACATAGTTATGGCCCGGACATGCTTATTCCGCCAGCCCGCCAGCCAGCCCGCCCGCATTCGCCAATCTAATAACCAGTTTTTTCCTTCGGAAAACCTGGTTAAAAAGGCCATAATTGTTACAAAATGCTTGATACAGTTATCTGCTCTTGTTTATACATTGGGGTCATGTTGGTTAATAAGCAAAATACATGGTGTATGAACGCAATATGTCAAGGGACATAAAAAATATTTGAGGTCATATGCAAACTTTAACATAGATTTATCAATAATATGCATATTATTCTAAGTGAAAAAGGGCCTAATTCTGTTAAAATGCTTGATACAGTAAATGAGTTGTCTGCTCTTGTTTATAGATTGGGTTTATGTCGGTAATGAAGTATGCAAAATATAAAAGCAATATGTCAATGGACATAGGAAATATATTTGAGGTGGTACGCAAACATTCCAATGCGCAAGCCGACGCCGGGTTGAGTAGGATAGCTCGACTATATATATTTCATATATAACAGTCAAGCTAAAATCTAAATATACCATAAACAACAGGCTAACCTCAATCACAACTTTAATGCAATGCTTATAACAATAGAGATACAATGATATGCCAGGGATTGAAACTAACTGTTTACTATTGTGGGCAACCATCTTTAGTATTTTGGTTGCCCAGATAAAGAATAACGAGCCCAGAAATATGAACATGTGAATATTATACATTCTTTTAATAAAATAATAGATAATTAAAAACATTTGCTGACAACACATGTTCAATGCATGATGTTTTATTATGAGCCTGAATTGAATCATGTCCTATTCCTAAATAATGAATGTTATTTAACTAGTATTGATCCATGGTGATCAATTGTTTTTCAATTTTTATTGCAGTGAATTGTTTTAAGCTTTAAAAAAAAGAAGTTTACCAACTTTTGAAATTGAGTTGCCCAGGCCAAAATCTACTTGCCCCGGGTTCACGGTAAACCAATTATTTCCATCCCTGTATGCTCTTCATTTTCTGTTCTTCCATCGCATTCTCAAAATTAAACTTAAAGCCGATATTTTTTAATAACATTAGTATGAATTACTAACCATTATCACCCAAAAAACAATTTTACAAAGCTGTAATCCCGTCGTAGAGATTTAGTTTACTATTATCAGTGTTCTCTTTAAATACCGGCTGCTAGCGATCTTGCCGGTTACATTAACTCTTGATGCCGGCTACTTTTCCCAAATATATCAAGTAAATGTCACAAATGCTTTGGTTTTACTGCATAGTTGCCGGCCATATAACTGGCTACTCAAATTTTTCTGGAAAACACTGAACTATGCATGACAAACACAAAAAAATTAAATACATCTTAGATTCATTGTAAAAAATAAATTGACACTTCCAGCTTGTCGTCACTAAAATCCAAAGATTCAAATAATTTTCCACGAGATATGTCAACAATTGCGTAATCAAATGAATGAAAAATAAAAGTAAAGAAAGCCGGATTTTACATAAATTTCAGGTTGAAACACAACAAGGTAAAGGTAGTCGGTGAGATATAATAATAATACAGTTAGTAAGGCTCGTACCCTGGGAACGGTAAATATACTAAAACATACCCGGGAATTTAAACACTAAATCGGTTGTTGTCGGCTATTTTGTAAAAATTAATTATGTTACATTTATGTCAATTTTCTGTTAAATGGCATTTATACAATGTATTATCAAAACTCATTTTTACAATCATTAATGTGATTCAATTTAAAATCTTAAATTGTTTAAAGTCGCATCATTGTATGACGTTGTCAAGTATATTTTCCGCGATGTCGCACGTTCACTTTTTACCATCATAGATTTTGTTAAAGAAACATTTTTTGGTTTGCGAGGTCCGTTAAATGGGGAACACCATATTTGGTATTTATATTATGTTTTAACAAATAATTCATGCTGTGTAATAAATATTGTATAAGATATTTCGATATTTATTGAAAATGTTTCAAATTGTTATTTATGAAACCTTTTATTCTAATGAGTGTATGCTATCATATTATACTTCGAATAGCAGATCTGTTGTACTATAATCGTATTATTCATTCTTTATTGTTAATTTCATTTATTGTAGAGAATCGTCAATGTTACATCTAGTCGCCAATCCTTGTCGTTAGTGTTAGTTTTCAATGCTTGTTATCATTGCCGTCAATGTTAGTCGTCAATCCTTATCGTCATTATACATGAAGGAAATAAAAGCAGAAACAGAGACGTATTCTTGATTACTTGATTATTCCTACGGCGTCCTCTCAACACTCATACTAAAAAGCATGTTGATGCAGATTTTTTTTAAAGAGAAGTTTCTTTAAGGTAAACAATATTGTTTTACTTTAATCGCTAGCATGTTTAACGACATCGGATTTTTGGCAGATATACAACTCGGATACAATCTAATATTTGCGGGTATGTTTAAGTTTCTTTACCGTACCCGGGCTACATGTAAGTAAAGTTAAGAGTACCCGGGGTACATGTACCGGTAAGTAGTACCCGAGCCGAGAATGTCAATTGAAGGTGTTAGAGATGCATTGAACCATAAGATTAAAAAGGGTAATTAACCACGGGCTTATTAAAATTAAAACGATGACATTACATTGTACCAGCTGTTTATTGTTGTATACTGTAAGCTTGAAATATTTTAAATAATGTAAACAACTTACCTTGTATAAAGTTGGCACATTGTTGTCAGGTGTAGAAACTATTATACTTATTTCTGTTAAGTTGCACTGGCTGAACCAAAAGAATTATGTAGTCGTTTCTAAATAATCACGAAACAATCTACTAATGCATATATGCTTGCCAGTTGCTGAGTTTGTGCATTTCCATTCATTATACTATCGGCCTTGGCAAACAGCGTAGACTCAGATTAGACGCCGCATGATGTCTGCTATTTGGTACGCAGAAGATTTGCATATCCACGGGTGTTTTATGTCAAATGTTATGGTTTTTCAATAGATCGTATACTTATCTACAAAACAGCGAATTAGCGTTCACTTGACATCATTTTTAATTATGTTATTTTGTGAATACTTTCTCGCGATCTTTTCGCCTTTGGTCGACGCCGTCTGCTATTTCAAACGATGAAGATTTCCATATCCACTGGCGTTTTTTTATGTCAAATGTTAGTGTTTTCCAATGGATCGTATACTTATCTACAAAACAGATAAGTAGCGTTCACTTTACATCGTTTGAGATGATGTTTTTTGTAAATACTTTCTAAGCGTTCATTCTGACGAAGTCGACCATTTTGACGGGTGTGAAGAAATACCGAATTTCCCGTAATTACCAAAATCCCCAGAAATCCACGAGATCCCACGAAATCCCCATTAATATTGATTGTGTATTGAAAAACTGCGTATTTTAATATAGATCGTTGCGAAATACACTGAAATCACTAATGAAACATTGTTTTATCAAAGTTTGATTTCGGGGATTTCGGTAGGACTTCGGTATATCCACATACCGCATTTTGTAATTCCGGTTATGTAAAACTTGCGAAACTTTTTCGTGATTTAATCAAAAACTATATTTTTCCCAGGTATAACGCCTACGCCAACAGGTAGATCGCATTCTTGTCCATATACATGTCAAATTTCAGCAAACGTGCTAGGCCAGTTTTCAAGAAACCCAAATCGCGACGATTCTCGCCAGCTTAACGAAAGTTAGCCCCCTTTATCATTCGTTCGATTGAACGTCATCAATGATGACGTCCAATACATCACTCATTCCATACTAGAGTTGCGACACCTTAAGGGTTTCGCGGGATGGAATGAGTGGAGAGTTCAAATCAAATTGAAAATCGATTATTTCAAAATAAAAAATTGGTACGAAAAAATATGTGGGCAGTGGGTACGAAAAAAAAAAAATTTGGGTAAGAAAACAAATTTGAGTACGAAAAAATAGAGGATATTTGTTGGATCCGGTGGATTATCGATTTTAATTCACGAGTGATCATAGAAAATAATATTTTCACGAGTGGCGCAGCCACGAGTGAAAATATATGTTTTCTATGATCACGAGTGAATTAAAGTCGATAATCCACCGAATCAAACAAATTTTCTTTTTATTTAATGCATTTTTCACAGTTTATATACATTGTTCAAGAGTTTAACTAACGAATTTTGCTGGGATAATGACGTCATTTCGTTAAAAAAATGACGTCATTTCACAGTAAACAATGAAAATTATCGATAATTCTCACTGATAATTTTCACTGTTTGAAACAGTGAAATTATCAGTTTTAATTCACTGATATTTCTCTATAAACCACCGGAAAGCATTAAATAAAAAAGGGTACAAACAAAATAAAGGTACGAAAAACTATTTGGGTACGAAAAAAATGGGTACAAATAAAAAATTAGGTACGAACAAATTTGTGTACGAAAAAAATTTGAGTACGAACAAATGGGTACGAAAAAATTTGGGTACGAACAAATTTGTGTACGAAGAAATAATGGTTACGAACATAATATGGGCAGGAAAAAAAACTAATTTGGTTACGAAAACAAATTAGAGTAAGAAAAAATAAAGGAAACAAAAAAAATTAGGGTACGAAAACTATTTGGGTACGAAAAAAATGGGTACAAATAAAAATTTGGGTACGAAAAAATCTGGGTACGAAACAAATTTGGGGTACTAAAAAAATGGGTACGAATTTTTTTATTTGGGTACGAAAAAAATGGGTATGAAAAAAAAATTGGGTACGAACAAATTTGGGTACGAAAAAGATTGGTACGAAAAAATAAATGGGTACGAACAAATTTGGGTACGAAAAACATTTGGGTACGAAAAAAATGGGTACAAAAAAAAAAATTGGGTACGAAAACAATTGGGAACAAAAAACATTTGGGTACGAAAAAAATGGGTACGAAAAAAAAAATTGTTACGAAAAAAAATTTGGTACGAACAAAAATTTAGGTACGAAAAAAATGGGTACGAAAAAAATTGGGCACGAAAAAAAAGGGGTACGAAAAAATTGGGTACCAAAAAATTGGGTACGAAAAATTTGGGTACGAAAAACATTTGGGTACGAAAATAATGGGTACGAATTTTTTTTTAGGTACGAACAAATTTGGGTACGAAAAACATTTTGGTACGACAAAAATGATTACGAAAATCGAAAAATTGGGGTATGAAAAATCTAATTTGAATTGTCTAGCCCGTGAATTGTCTCCTGGGGGTGAATTGTCTTGGGGTTGCTATAAAGGCTACATGTACTTCCGGCCAAGCCACGTGTTTATAGCGATTGCGCAATAAAAAACACCACTTTTTCGTGATTTAATCAAAAACTAGATTTTTCACAGTAATAACGAATACGCCAACAGGTAGATCGCGTTATATGTACAGTTAATGGAAAATTTCATAGGGCCATACATTGTAACTCTGTGAAAAATCATCTGACCAGAACCGGCTGATAATAAGCATGTCTCCTCTTGGTAGTGAAGCTTCCCATTAAGTTTAATTGAATTCCAGTCATTAGTTGCTGAGAAATAGCCCGGACAAAAATTGTGCACGGACGGACAGACGAAGCGGCGACTATATGCTCCCCCCTTAAAAAATTTGGGGAGAGCATAATAAAAAAGTTGTGGCAATTTAAAGGTGGTACGCAAACTTTAAAATAGATTTATCAATTATATGCTTATTCTTATTGAAAAAAAGGCCATTATTGTTACAAAATGCTTGATACAGTTATCTGCTTTTGTTTATACATTGGGGTCATGTTGGTTAAGAAGCAAAATACATGTATGAAAGCAATATGTCATTGGACATAGGAAATATATTCGAGGTAGTACGCAAACATTCCAATGCGCGCACCTACGCCGGGGTGAGTAGGATAGGTCCACTATATATATTTCATATATAATAGTCGAGCTAAAAAGTAAATATACTATAAACAACAAGCTTACCTCAATCACAATTTTAATGCAATACAGTTAAACAACAAGGGACAAAATTGTCACAAAACCAGGTTTTCATTGTGAAAAAAAAATCTGATAAAGGGAGAAAACTCAAACTGAACTTTTGAAATGACCAAAAAAAATTAACCCCCTTTGTAAGTTTTTTTTTTTTTTTTAAATCTATTTTTAGTCGTGGCGACCTTGACATTGGAGATATTGACGTGATTCTTTCGTGGGACACACCGTCCTATGATGGTGAACAAATGTGCCAAATGATTTTAAAATCTCACAATGAATGACATAGTTATGGCCAGGACAAGCTCATTTATGGCCATTTTTGACCTTTGAACTCAAAGTGTGACCTTGACCTTGGAGATATCGACGTAATTATTTCGCGCGACACACCGTCCAATGATGGTGAACAAATGTGCCAAATGATTTTAAAATCTGACAATGAACGACATAGTTATGGCCCGGACAAGCTTATTCCGCCAGCCCGCCCGCATTCGCCAATCTAATAACCAGTTTTTTCCTTCGGAAAACCTGGTTAATAAAGTTACAATGATATGCCAGGGATTGAAACTAACTTTTTGCTATTGTGGGCAACCATCTTTAGTATTTTGGTTGCCCAGATAAAGAATAACGAGCCCAGAAATATGAACATGTGAATATTATTATACATTTTTTTAATAAAATAATAGATAATTATATACATTTGCTGACAATACACATGTTCAATGCATGATGTATTATTATGAGCCTGAATTGAATCATGTCCTATTCCTATATAATGAATGTTATTTAACTAGTATTGATCCATGGTGATCAATTGTTTTTCAATTTTTATTGCACTGAATTGTTTTAAGATTTAAAAAAAAACAAGTTTACCAACTTTTGAAATTGAGTTGCCCAGGCCAAAATCTACTTGCCCCGGGCTCATGGGAAACCACTTATTTCCATCCCTGTATGCTCTTCATTTTCTGTTCTTCCATCCCATTCTCAAAATTAATTTTAAAGCACAATATTTTTTAATAACATTTGTATGAATTACTAACCATTATCACCCAAAACACAATTTTACAACGCTGTAATCGTGTCGTAGAGATTTAGTTTACTATTATCAGTGTTCTCTTTAAATACCGGCAGCCAGCGATTCTGCCCGTTACATTTACTCTTACATTTACATGACGGCTTTTTTTCCCAAATATATCAAGTAAATGTCATAAATGCTTTTGTTTTACTGCATAGTTGCCGGCCATATAACTGGTACTCAATTTTCTGGAAAACACTGAATTATGCATGACAAACACACAATACTTAAAATCTTAGATTCGTTTTAAAAATAAATTGACACTTCCAGCTTGTCGCCATTAAAATCCAAAGATTCAAATAATTTTCCACGAGGTACGTCAACAATTGCGTAATCAAATGAATGAAAAATAAAAGTAAAGAAAGCCGGTGTTTACAAAAAATTCCAGGTTGATAAACACAACAAGGTAAATGTACCTTGTAGTCGGTGAGATATAATAATAATACAGTTAGTAAGGCTCGTACCCTGGGTACGGTAAATATACTAAAACGTACCCAGAAATTTTAACACTAAATCGGTTGTTGTCGGGTATTTTGTAAAAATTAATTATGTTTACATTTATGTCAATTTTCTGTTCAATGGCATTTATATTATCAAAACTCATTGTTAAAATCAATGATGTGATTTAATTTTAAATCTTAAATTGTTTAAAGTCGCGTCATTGTATGACGTAGTCAAGTATAATATTTTCCGCGACATCGCACGCTCACTTTTTACCGTCATAGATTTTTTTAAAGAAACATTATTTGGTTTGCAAGGTCCGTTAAATGGGGAACACCATATTCGGTATTTATATTATGTTTTAACAATTAATTCATGCTGTGTAATAAATATTGTATAAGATATTTCGATATTGATTGAAAATGTTTCAAATTGTTATTTATGAAACCTCTTATTCTAATGAGTGTATGCTTTTATATTATACTTTGAAAAGCATATCTGTTGTACTATAATCTTATTATTCATTTTTTATTGTTAATTTCATTTATTGTAGAGAATCGTCAATGTTACATCTAGGCGCCAATGCTTGTCGTCAGTGTTAGTCGTAAATGCTTGTGATCATTGTCGTCAATGTTAGTCGTCAATCCTTATCGTCATTATACATGAAGGAAATAAAAGCAGAAACAGAGACATATTGTTGATTACTTGCTTATTCCTACGGCGTCCTCTCAACACTCAAACTAAAAAGCATGTTGATGCAGATTTTTTAAAAGAGAAGGTTGTTTAAGGTAAACAAAATTGTTTTACGTTATCGGTAGCATGTTTAACGACATCAGATTTTTGGCGGATATACAACTCGGATACAATCTAATATTTGCGGGTATGTTTAAGTTTATTTACCGTACCCGGGGAACATGTAAGTAAAGTTAAGAGTACCCAGGGTACATGTACCGGTAAGTAGTACCCGAGCCGAGAATGACCAATCGAGCCTTAGTAAGTGATTGATGGTGTATGGGATAACATGCACTGAGGGTGTATATTTTTCATGAACAAGTCAATTGAAGGTGTTAGAGATGCATTGATCCATAAGATTAAAAAGGGTAATTAACCACGGGCTTATTAAAATTAAAATGATGACATTACATTGTACCAGCTGTTTATTGTTGCAATATTTTAAATAATGTAAACAACTTACCTTGTATTAAGTTGGCACATTGTTGTCAGGTGTAGAAACTTTTTATACTTATTTCTCTTAAGTTGCACTGGCTGAACCAAAAGAATTATGTAGTCGTTTCTAAATAATCACGAAACAACCTACTAATGCATATATGCTTGCCAGTTACTGAGTTTGTGCATTTCCATTCATTATAGTATCGGCCTTGGCAAACAGCGTAGAATCAGATGAGACGCTGTGTGGTGTCTGCTATTTCGTTACGCTGAAGATTTCCATATCGGATTATCCGCGGGTGTTTTTATGTCAAATGTTATGGTTTTTCAATAGATCGTATACTTATCGTCAAAACAGCGAATTAGCGTTCACTTTATATCATTTCTGATGATCTTATTTTGTAAATATTTTCTGAGTGTTAATTCCTACGTTGCTATGTCGTCAGCCATTTTGACGGTTGCTTTGTTTACTTTCGGTTTCCACTATAAACGAAATTAATTGATTTGCTGCTCGCGTTTATTTATTGATTAAATAATAAATTATTAAACCCTAATAATATAATTGTCTGAATATCATTTATATTCAAGATATTATCGGATAAATAGAATACCATTCTAATACCAGTGTGTACTTACATTTATCTCGGAAAGCCTAGCCGTGTAAACCTTTCTTTAACTCGTCGCACTCAATACGTTGAATAACACATAGATTTATGTCATGTTCATTAAAAAACCACAATGTGCACAAAAGACATGCATGTGTACTACCGATTGATATTCAAACACAATTATTACGCCTTTGTTTATCGATTAAACGCCTAACTGAATTAATAACGCGTAACGTCAGTTTCTTTGTTTCGTAGCAAGATGGAAGCTAGCCTAAGCGCTTTTCATGACGTCACGCGCGCGTGCCCTTTCCCATAAAAATATTTAAACGCAAAATACTCGAAAACTAGTTTTTTCCTAGGTATAACGCCTACGCCAACAGGTAGATCGCATTCTTGTCCATATACATGTCAAATTTCAGCAAAAGTAACCGACTAGTTTTCAAGCGCCACAAATCGCGACTATATGCACCAACTTAATGAAACTTAGCCCCCTTTATCATTCGTTCGAATGAACGTCATCAATGATGACGTCCAATACATCACTCATTCCATACTAGACTTGCGACACCTTAAGGGTTTCGCGGGATGGAATGAGTGGGGAGATCATATTTTACAATTTTCAGCTTCCGGACGCAAGGACCCTCTGGACGTGAAACACCAGCTTTCCAACACTATATGATTCCAGTTCCAAAGCACATATTGCATTAGTTCAAGGAGAAGAACATAAAACGGCATATACACAAATCTCTGGAAAACAAACAGTGCTAAAAATATTTTAAGTAGTCATTTACTATTTAATTGATTATGTCCTCTGATTGTTGCATTTTTAATTTAAATATGTGTTCCTATATGCATTTATTGTTGTATTGACTTAAAAAACTAAAATGGATGCCCATTCTTAGTTTGCTGTCTTAGTCTACCCTAAAATTATACATGTTTTTTTGCATAATTGAATTATCAAAAACTGCATACTTTTAAAGGCATTGTCAGAGTTAATTGGTTAAGTTAGAGACAAAGTAAAGCAAATATATTCATTTTTCTTAAAATGAATCATCCTCTGAAGCCCCCACTGGGATTCAAACCCAGATCTCTTTCCTCTGGGAAGGAAAGTATTCTATCTTGAAATACAAGGGCAAGTAAGAGGACAATTTGCAATTTTAAACCTGTAAACATATAAACTTAATTTTTCACATGACCTTAGAAACAAAACAGACATCTCTGAATCTGAAATACATTACAGTTACAATTCAGGTTTTTAGTATTGTGCATTGTACATGAATGTTTAAGTATTGTATTTATCCTTGGTACACCGAACTGCCTAAAGATGCGTAAAATACCAGTTTTCAAATCTGAAAATATCCCATGTGTTTGTTTTACTCTGTAAGTATCCCTATTTTATTTCAATAAAGCAGTTTTTCCTTCTCCTGAAAATTTAACTAAATGTCAGTTATGCTACTTTTTACATTCAGCAAATGACATGTGTCAGTAATGTCAATTTTGAAAATATGGTAAAAACATTATTTTTACCAAAAAGGTAGACTTAATATTATTAAACATTTGATGTATGTCACCTTAATAAAAAACACAAAAATGGGAACGAAATAAAATGTATAAAAATGTCATTTACATGACTTATAACATTAAGTAGACGATATAGCTTTGATACTTAAGGATAAGAGTAGACCTTAACACAAATAGGATAAGAGTAGACCTGAACACAAAATTTACCCAAATTTTCAATTTTCTAACTATAAAAGGGGGCATTATTCTGTCAAAAAACAGAAAAAATGGGTACGAAAAAATGTGTGTAAAAAAACAATTGGGTAAGAAAAAATTATGCCGAAAACAATATATGCTACAATAGAGGCTTGGGGTCTTGAACACCAAAACGGCTTGGATTTTAATTATGCTGAAATAACTCGGGGTCATGACCACCAAACTGGCTTAGAATTAAATTATGCTGAAATAGCTCAGGATCTTGACCACCAACCTGACTTGGATTTTTATTATGCTGAAAAAGCTAGGGGTCTTGATCACCAAACTGGCTTGGATTTTAATAATGCTGAAATAGCTCGGGATCTTTACCACCAAACTGGCTTGGATTTGAATTATGCTCATAGTTTGGGTTCTTGACCACCACACTGGCTTGCATTTTAATTATTCTGAAATAGCTCAGGATCTTGACCACCAAACTGGCTTGGATTTTAATTATGCCAAAATAGTTCAGGATCTTTACCACCAAACTGGCTTGGATTTTAAATATGCGGAAATAGCTCGAGGTCTCGGCGATGAAACTGGCTATGGTTTAAATTATGCTGAAAAAGCTCGGGTTCTTGACCACCAAACTGGCCTTGATTTTAATTATACCGAATTATACCTGACTTTGATTTTAAATATGCTGAAATAGCTCAGGGTCTCCCCCACGAAACTGGCTAGGATTTTAATTATGCTGAAAAAGCTTGGGGTCTTGACCACCAAACTGGCCTGGATTTTAATTATACCGAAAAAGTTCAGGATCTTGAACACTAAACTGACTTGGATTTTTATTATGCTAAAAAAGCTCGGGGTCTTGACCACCAAACTGGCTTGGATTTTAATTATACCGAAATAGTCCAGGATCTTGACCACTAAACTGACTTGGATTTTAATTATGCTGAAATAGCTCGGGTCTCTGCCACCAAACTGGCCTGGATTTTAATTATGGTGAGAAAGCTCGGGTCTTGACCACAAAAATGGCTTGGATTTTAATTATGCTGAAATAGCTTGGGATCTTTACCACCAAAGTGGGCGGGGCCCTGGGGTGGGTAATGTGAACATGGATGGTCAAGATAGACTGTGTTGTCATAAGAAATCTTCAGTATTAATTTGAGGTCAATTGCTGAAAAATGTTGCGGCAGAGGCCGACGCGTATTCCCACGCCGCATGTTTGACCCAGGGGGCGCCCCAAGGGTTGGTAATGCGGCCATGCATGGTTGAGATTGATCGTATTGTCATAAGAGATTTTGAGTGCTTGACAGGTTACTGTAAGCCATCATGGAGAGCGGGGGGTTTATGTGGGTTGGTGGTAATTTAAAAGGTGAACTTTCAAAAATAATTATAAAAAAAAAATTTGGGGGGGATTCTGGGGTGGGCATGGGGGATAGTTTGGGTGCAGTGCATTGTGGTATGTCAGGTAAGTGTTGCTTTGTCAAAGTATGAATCAATTGTGATCATAAATAAAGAAGTTATGGCAATTTAAGCAAAATGTTCAATTATCTAAGTATAAAAGGGGCAATAATTCTGTCAAATGCTTGATACATTTGTCTGTTCTTGTTTATAGATTGGGATCATGTTGGTAAAGAAGCATGCAAAATATGAAAGCAATATGTCAAAGGACATAGAACATATTTGAGGTGGTATGCAAATTTAAACATAGATTTATCAATTATATATGCATATTGGAAGTATAAAAGGGCAATAATTCTGTCAAAATGCTTGATACAGTTGTCTGCTCTTGTTTATAGATTGGGATCATGTTGGTTATGAAGTATGCAAAATATGAAAGCAATATGTCAAAGGACAAAGAAAATATTTGAGGTGGTATGCAAACTTTAACATAGATTTATCAATAATATGCATATTCTAGGTATAAAAGGGGCAATAATTCCGTCAAAATGCTTGACACAGTTGTCTGCTCTTGTTTATAGATTAGGGTCATGTTGGTAAAGAAGTACATGTATGAACTAGTGACCTCAAAATCAATAGGGGTCATCTGCGAGTCATGATCAATGTACCTATCAAGTTTCATGATCCTAGGCATAAGCGTTATTGAATTATCATTCGGAAACCATTTTACTATTTCGGGTTACCGTGACCTTAATCTTTGACCTAGTGACCTGAAAATCTATAGGGGTCATCTGCGAGTCATGATCAATCTACCTTTCAAGTTTCATGATCCTAGGCATAAGCGTTCTTGAATTATCATCCGGAAACCATTTTACTATTTCGGGTCACAGTGACCTTGACCTTCGACCTAGTGACCTATAAATCAATAGGGGTCATCTGCGAGTCATGATCAATGTACCTATGAAGTTTCATGATCCTAGGCCTAAGCGTTCTTGAGTTATCATCCGGAAACCACCTGGTGGACGGACCGACCAACCGACAGACCGACATGTGCAGGGTTCGCCAAAACTTGAAAAATCTGTCAGTCATTCGGACTGACAGACTTGAAATTTTTGTCAGTCCGAATCAGTTTCTGTCAGTCCCACTGTCCGACTAAACTATAACAGCAAAACACTACAAAAGAGAGTACCTTTTTAGTGTTTATAGGTTTTGATCACATTAAAATACAATAAAAACATGTCCGAAGTCGATATAATTAAACAATTATTATATTAATAATAAACCACATATAAACCAAAGGTATTCTTTTTCGACTTCTTTTTGTCAAACTGTTTTTTAGCCTGCACAGCTCTACAGATCCGTGTTCTTGAAAAGTTAGGGTGACATCCAATCAAGTTTGACTTAATCTCACACACCCATTCACACTCATTGGATGACTTCAATTTCTGTTAATTAGCCGATTTCACAAGTTCTAAAACAACACCTATTTTCTCTTAGCTGACGTGGTAGTCCAAATTTTTGACGCTCTTAAATATTAAGCTACTTTTTATATGGGTAATAGTTTCAAAGAATTTAGCCCATATAAAAAGTATCTCTAGATTCTTTGCGCGTCTTATAAATAAGACTAGCTGAGGTGGTTGATTTCCAGGTTCAATTAAATGAATGTCTTTCACACCTATTTCTTGATAGAAAGGCCCATGAAAATTACCACCATCTATTCTTGTTGTCTGAAATAACACAAAACATATTGCTACAAACTATCAACAACAAATCAAAACATAAATATCCCTATGTCCGAATTTAAAATATCAGAAATATAGTACATCGGGTGAATAATCTAATTTTGATTTCAGAAATTGTTGGTGTGTAAATTAAAATATATCCTTTCCAGAACAATATAATAATGAAACTATTTAACAGAAATGCTCACAATTGCCTGTTGAAACAAGTTTTCATGCGGTTTTTGTTGTGGAGAAATTAAATGGAACAAATAAAATGGCGGACGCACTCGGTTGCTTTTTTTAACAAAGACCGTTGATTTTGAACTCCCATGTGATAGTCAATTCTAATCCAACTTTAAACATCAAAACATCAAAATGAAGGTAAGAAAAAAAGGATTTTAACAGAAGTTGAACAAAAAGCATTTACCTTCTATTTATCCAATAGCATATTATACACTTTGAGTGATCTTTTTGAAACCATTTTTCATCCGATTGTGTCGGTCAGTCGGACCGATTATCTTAAATCACTTGTCGGTCCTTAGAAAAATTTGCCGGTCAGGTCCGGCGGACCGACGGTTTTGGCGAACCCTGATGTGCAAAGCAATATACCCCCTCTTCTTCGAAGGGGGGGGGGGGGGGGGGCATAAAAAAAATATATAAATAATTTGTTAAAGTAAAAAGAAAATAATTGGGGTAGTACACAAACGTTAACATGTTAACGCTAACGGTAACGCCGACGTGATCAGGATAGCTCCATTATATATATTTCATATATAATAGTCGAGCTAAAAATGAGTGAAAATCTCTGACCCGTCCCCACCCCAACCCCTATAACTTTTGACCCAGGGGTCAGATCAAAATTCCAAATAGTGCAGGGTCGCACATAATGCTCATAGCTACCATGTGTTTAAGTTTCAAGGTTCTAGTGCTTATGGTGTAAGAGATAGTGGCTAAGACAGACGGACAGACTGATGGTGGAGATAACCACAATGAACCTGTTAACAGCCAACTAACGCTGCCAACAAAGCACAAGCTTTACGTGTCAGGATGTGGCACTATCTATACAAACTGCATAAGAAATAACAAGACGCTTAGGGTTTGAGGGACAACAAACCTGATTATGAGTCTTCCACACCTTAAGCATCTTAACCCTTTGCATGCTGGGAAATTTGTCATCTGCTAAAATGTCGTCTGCTGAATTTCTAAAATTAGCATTTTCTTCGATTTTTTTTCAAAGAATACTATCAGAATAGCAAACAGTTTGGATCCTGATGAGACGCCACGTTCTGTGGCGTCTCATCTGGATCCAAACTGTTTTCAAAGGCCTTTAAAATTCGGTTCCCGCACTGAAAGGGTTAAATATACTTATTTGCTTGTGTACATGTTCCTGATAATAAATTATTATTATTACCTGTTTTGGCATCAACAAGCTTTATCAATTGGCCCTCAAATTTTGCACATAAACGCTACACGATCAACCAATATGCCTTTTCATTTCAAGTTGGAAAGCAATATAGCCCTTATTCGGCCATAATAGGGTGGAGGATCGATTTAAAATACAACTATTCCAGATACAAAAATATTAATTCATTTATTTAATGCACTTATTTTCTTCTCTTTTGCTACGAAATGACCAGTCATATTTTGCACTAGCAGATGATATTTCTTTTTTTACATATGAAAGGTAAAAAGAAATTCAAGCAGCATTTTATAATATAATTTTAAAAATGCACTAAATCATGCACTTAAAAACAATATTATTGTGATTCTGTTATTTATAATCATATTAATAATGCCTCATTTTTCTCCATTTTATGGTTTACTTTCTATTTTTTCCAATTTTATGGTTTATCTTGCTTATTTTCTGAATTCAAAAGGCACTGGCTTAAAAAAACTGTCTATGCATGTAACTGTATATTGAAATCTCATTATGAGTGATTATAAATGCATGATAAAATTCTAACATGTTATGTTATAGATAAATCTATATTGTTTGTATTTTTCCTAAACATTATTAGCCACCGTTGTGGTCAAACATATTTTTTTTGTTTTATTAATGACGTTGTTTCACAGATTACTGTAACAGAGCTACAGATTAGGTGCGCATTTGTGTAAATACCCAATGTAAAATTGCCGATTACGCATAGAAAAATAAAACCATGCGTTCCGAAACCCAATTGAAATTGTCGATTACGCATATCATATTTTTCCTTTGCATAACGAGTAAATCTGTCCCGGAAATACCCTGGTCCGAAATACCCGGATTCTTTCCGCTTTGTCCAAGCGCTTTCAGTATACGTGTTATTGTTGTGAAAATGTAGATGTTAATGTTATACTTGTTATGTACAAACTGACTTAAAATAAAATTTGTATTTGTATATTTGTATACCATGTGCTCAAGTGTTTTCAAATTCAGAATGACATTTCCCGGTATTTTAGAATATTCTGGCTTGTTTTGTTAACAAATTGTAGTGTAAATACAAACTCAAAGTAAATATTTAAAACTACCCGATTCACACTGAAATCAGTTTTATAATCCACCAGACATATGTTGTTAATCACAAATAATAGATTTCAGAAAACAAAGGTAATGTTTACAATATCAGCAAAAGATGTCAAGGATGATCCGACAGTATCCAAATGAAAACTAGTCTTGGACAAAGCGACAATGGCTTCAAAATTGTGAATTTCAGACTGATGAGAGTTATTTTCATCTATTGTTAGATGCATTTGAAACATTTAAACCTTAAAATATTCCTCGATGCAGTAATTTATATTCATCCACCAATATATGTAGAAATGTATCCAAGAAAATGAGTATTCTTTGATTTATAGCGTGACATAAATATGTTACGACTCTGGTTGACTTTCGATACAGAGTTGGCTTCAGAGAACAGGTATGTCAATACCATATAAATTGTACGCTGAAGTTTCTTTAGCTAATATTTTTCTAATGTTGACAGACCATTCACATTGCTGGGGTTTGTTGATTTAAAGACTTATTATCATCACGGGCAGAAAAACATTATAGACATTAAACAGCGCGTCATTAAGTAGACAACAGCTGCACAACTGTATGGTAAAAGGTAAATATGTATCTTAATAATTATGTTGACAACTAGCTTACGTAGCAACGTCCGAAAATATGAAATATCCGACATGTATTTCAATATTTAAAATTCAAGATATAATGACGACTGAACTGTTTTACTTTAAGGAAAAAACGGTAAAACTATGTTGAAAATGAAACACAACAAACTAAATACTTATCTGTTACGGCTTAACGACTAATTATCCCAATATAACACTGTCATTGAATCGCACATTTCAATTATAATTATTCCCCTTGAAAGTTAAGGCGAGGTATAAAACCCGGAACTATCCGGAAATCTTTATGGTAAAACCCGGAACCGATATAAATGGTTATAACTTCATTATTATTCGTCCGATATTAATTATAATGGTACCGTTGTAAAGAAGATCCTCTACAGATTCTAACCATATCAAAAAAATTTCTGGCAGGGTCGTAGTCGGCCTGTAAATCGCGGACAAAGTCGGCCTGTTTTAACGTTTTTTTTTACACACGCAAATGCCGAGAAGAAAACCCGGAACCGATATAAATGGTTATAACTTCATTATTATTCGTCCGATATTAATTATAATGGTACCGTTGTAAAGAAGATCCTCTACAGATTCTAACCATATCAAAATATTTTATGGCAGGGTCGTAGTCGGCCTGTAAAACCCGGAACCGATATAAATGGTTATAACTTCATTATTATTCGTCTGATATTAATTATAATGGTACCGTTGTAAAGAAGATCCTCTACAGATTCTAACCATATCAAAATATTTTATGGCAGGGTCGTAGTCGGCCTGTAAATCGCGGACAAAGTCGGCCTGTTTTAACGTTTTTTTTTACACACGCAAATGCCGAGAAGAAAACCCGGAACCGATATAAATGGTTATAACTTCATTATTATTCGTCCGATATTAATTATAATGGTACCGTTGTAAAGAAGATCCTCTACAGATTCTAACCATATCAAAATATTTTATGGCAGGGTCGTAGTCGGCCTGTAAATCGCGGACAAAGTCGGCCTGTTTTAACGGTTTTTTTACACACGCAAATGCCGGAAAGAAAACCCGGAACCGATATAAATGGTAATAACTTCATTATTATTCGTCCGATATTAATTATAATGGTACCGTTGTAAAGAAGATCCTCTACAGATTCTAACCATATCAAAATATTTTATGGCAGGGTCGTGGTAGTAGGGGTGGTGTTGATGGTGGTAGGGGTGGTGGTGGTGGTGGTGGTGGTGGTGGTAGTGTTGGTGGTAGAAGGGGTGGTTGTGGTAGTGTTGGGGGGGGGTGGTAGTAAGGGTGTTGGTGGTTGTGGTGATGGTAGGGGTGGTGGTGGTGGTGGTAGTAGGGGTGGTAGTGTTGAGGGTGGTGGTAGTAAGTGTGGTGGGGGTGGTGGTGGTGATGGTAGGGGTGGTGGTGGTGGTGGCGGTGATGGTGTTAGGGGTGGTGATGGTGGTGGTGTTGGTAATAGGGCTGGTGGTAGCAGGGGTGGTATTGGTGGTGGTGTTGGTGGTGGTAGGGGTGGTGGTGGCGGTGGTGGTAGTGTTGGTGGTGGTGGTAGTACGGGTGGTGGTAGTGGTAGTGGTGGTTGTGGCGGTGGTGGTAGGGGTGGCGGTGGTGTTGTTGTTGTTGTTGGTGGTGGTGGTAGTACGGGTGGTGGTAGAAGGGGTGGTGGTAGAAGGGGTGGTTGTGGTAGTGTTGGGGGTGATGGTAGGGGTGGTGGTGGTGGTGGTGGTAGTAGGGGTGGTTGTGGTAGTGTTGGGGGTGGTGGTAGTAAGGGTGGTTGGGGTGGTGGTGGTGGTGGCGGTGATGGTGGTAGGGCTGGTGGTGGTGGTGGTAGGGGTGGTGGTGGTGGTGGTGGCGGTGATGGTGGTAGTGGTGGCGGTGATGTTGTTGTTGGTGGTGGGTGGTGGTAGTACGGGTGGTGGTAGAAGGGGTGGTGGTAGAAGGGGTGGTGGTGGTGGTGGTAGTAGTAGGGGTGTTGATGGTGGTGGTGGTGGTAGTACGGGTGGTGGTAGAAGGGGTGGTGGTGGTGGTGGTGGTGATGGTGGTGGTGAGACGCGACACGAGCAGCACGCTTCTCCATATACTCATCTCGAACTTGATGAGATAGTCCGATGGATTGAAGATGCTACAAAAGTTCCGCACGGTAGAAAACGACAGTCCGGTGGGGGCGATACTGCAGTAGTACATTCAAACCAGAAGGAACCATTGTCTGCACAGATTGTTGACGACATAATGGGTGCTTGTGAGGCTGGGCAAGGTAAGGTATCAACTGACATGCCTTTCAACATAAGTGGTGGGGATATATATGTGGTAGCTTTAGACTCATTAGCAATGAAAAAAGACGTTCGCGTGGACAAATATATGTGGGTAAATGACGGTCGCAGACGCTTTCCAAAGAAAAACCCAACGATGTTTAAGTCATTTTTCAAAATTAAATTAGTCGAAAACCAACATTCAAAATCTTTTCAAAAGCATATATACGAACGCTTAGAAAATGGAAATTTTGCAATTATACATTACCTTGGAGACCCCACCATATATACACCACTAGCACATGGGAATTCTAAGAGTAAGGAAACGGTGTTTATAAGAACAAATCCTTCTGTTATTGAACATATCAAGTCACGTGCTGATGATGAAACCGTTAGTGCTAATTTTATAGACAAAGAATTGAAATGCAAAGCTGAGAAAGGTACAGATTTTGGTGTAAAAACAGCAAGAAACGTTCGCCAGGTAAAAAATCATTTATACAAAAGTAGAAGTGAAAAACGTTATAGCAACGACGAAATATATAATCTCTGTGAAATTTCAATAGATTTAGAAAATTTTAACAAACAAATTGACGTCTTTCCATCCCTGGTGTGCATATCGGGGTTGGAAGAAATACTGACAGAATTCAATGAATTACTAATGTTCGACTCCGATACACCCCTAAAAATGTTTTATGACACAACTTATAAAATGGGGCACTTGTTTGTTAGTGTTCTGTCATATCAACATATTTTGTTTGAAGGCAATAAAATAGTGCCCGTAGCATTCATGATGCACGAACGGCGAGACGCAAAATTCCATGAAAGGTTTTTCAGTGTTTTAAAGGAACATATTCCAAATTTAAAAAGAACACATTTTCCGCTAATTTGTGATCACGAGGCCGGAATAAAATTAGCAATTCAGAATTCGCTACCCAACATACAAATTATTCACTGCTGGAATCACATACGAACAGACGTAACTACTTGGCTTAAGAAAACTAATGCAAAAAGTGATGATTTCTCCGTGTACACTAAACATGTGCAAGACTTAATGAAATGTGCAACTGAAGACGATTACACTGACCATAAATCTAAAATAGAACAAGAGTGGAGCCAGGAATTTAAGAACTATTTTGACAGACATTTGCATCAAACCATTTTGAATAATTCTGGTCGTTGGGTGTTAGAAAAATTAGGCATATACAATCCCTACTCAGGAATAACCAGTAACCCCGCCGAATCAATTAATAATATGATAAAAGCAATACAACACAGGAAAGAGCTACCGGTAGATTTAATATGTTTAAACTTACTAATGTGTCAAAAATCAGTTTATGCAGACATACAATGTGGTCGAGCAGGATTTGGTAATTTTAAATTAAGAAAAGACTGTGAATACGCCAGATTAGACAGAAGTGAAATTAATGTACCCCACATATCCGGTACACCGGATGATATTTTAAGACAAGCGAAAGAAGCACTAGAGCATTTCCAAAAATCAGGTGAAATTACTGATAAACCGATTGAAACCAATTTAATAACAAGAGAAAATGTCATCGACGGAGAAAAAAATAATTTGGAAATATTTAAAGATAAAAACATTACTTGTATTGACGATAAGGAATTAGGGGAAAGGAAGGGTATTGAAAAGAATATGTCCCAAAAAGCTTTGGCGGAATTTATAATAAATAATGATAAAATAAAATTAATCCCATCCATGAAAACCTTTATTGTTGAGGGAATACATGGCTCCAAACGTTTGGTGACAATCATGCCAAAAGAAACATGTAGTTGTCCGTCAACTGGACTTTGTTATCACCTACTAGCGGTTAAAATGACTCTGAATATTGATGGAATCTGTGATAAACGCACGGTTAAAAATCTCACGCTTCTTCGAAAAAATAGCAAACCGCGTGTTGCCAAAAAAACGGGACAAAAGAAACCGAAAAAAACCGACTTCGAAATTAACCCAGCACCCGATTCAATACTCATGACACCAACTGGAAAATCATGCGACACATCGCTGAAACAAAAGCTCGCCAATTTAATAGCATCAACCCCAAAAACACCAACGCCTAAAAAAAGAAGCCGGAACACCAACAATTCATTCACTTCTTGTAAACAAATAAAGTTTGACAACAATTTAAGTTCAATTGCAGAAGACGTTCTCGAAGAAGAAAACCATTTAAATATAAGCAGCGATGATTCATTTACCAGTGAACAGACGTGTTTTAATCAAATGATCATTGATGACGCGGAAGACGATAATGTAGAAATTGCAAATATATCTACAATAGATTTAGAGCTAGTTAAAAATCCATCCGGGTGGCTGAACGACCCAATAATAAACAAATGTCAGCAAATGCTAAAAGAACAATTCGCGCTTGACAGTGGGATGCAGAACACACTTCTTGCTCCGTACTTTAATCATGATTTAGGTACCTGGGATATAAATAAACGTTTAACGAAACAAAATCCCCCGTCCGCCCAAATACATTACAACGCCAGTAATCACTGGGTATTATCATACCAATCACAGAAAGATCGACATGTTATTGTGGTGGACAGTTTAAAATCTCCAAGAACTCTAAACAGTAGTATTTCAATTCAAATCGCTCAAATCTATGAAAATGGAGAGCGCAGTGTACAAGTACAAATACCCGACGTACAACGTCAACCTAATTACACAGATTGTGGTGTTTTTGCTATTGCCAATCTTACTGAGGTGTTACACAACAATTATGATGTAGATTTTTCAATTATCAGATATGATATACCAAGAATGAGAGCACATTTATTAGAATGTATTACTAAACAACAGTTTACAACATTTCCAAAAATAGAAAAAATGCCAAAAATGCCGTGTAAAGTAGCAAAAAGTTGTTCTATTAAGATTTTTTGCGCTTGTAAGTTGCCTGATATAGTTGGCGATATGGTGGAATGTGACTATAAAAGATGCAAAATGAATAGATGGTTTCACAAAAGATGTGTTGGGTACACAATGACAAACCAAGATGAAAAATGGTTGTGTCCATACTGCACATGGTAATTTGAGATGAACAAGCACTGAGATAAAGGTATGTGATTATGGTACAACAATTATATCTTAATGTTTATAAATATGATATCTATTTAGATATAATGTAATGATATCCTCCAGTACAGTTACTTTTATGGTGTCATTTCCATTATAACAAATTAATCTATCTCGTCCAATAAAATGCAATTTATGCCTTCGACATCCAGCCCCGGAAAAAGGGGGGGGGGATAACTTCCTATATACGGGTATATAGGGATGTGCCGAAAATACGGGGTGAGTTTTTCGACTAAAATTACTGATATGGGTATGGTTTTGAGAATCTAAGTATAGATATGTGTATTGAAATCCGAACTTTGCTTGTATTTAAATGCATATATATTTGAAAGTATTTTAAGTATCAAAATGGGTTTGATAAATTTCATACTGGATTTACAAATAGACAGATAATTCAATAAGTATACTGGACAAATCGTCATTGATTGCATTGGACTCCGAATATACAATGAAAAAAAGTCTAAAGGTATATTTACAATGATATGCACAACCATTTTTGTACTGCCGTCACTTTTTCGAAATTTAATTTAAACCACACCATTATTGATAACGTTTGTTTCGAACGCTAACCATTCTGACCATTTTTTTTTTACAAACCCGCGATCACGTAGAAGCGAGTTATTTTATGCCTATGGAAGTTTTCTAGTATGCATGACAAACACAAGATCCAAAATGCGTTTTGGGCTCGTTCGAATTTTTAACAAATATTTTACTGTTAACTAAAATGCCACGTCCGACTTGTCATTAAAATCCAGAGAGTCAAACGAAATGCACATCCACATTATGCTCTCTTTCAATTTATCTTAATATTTTTTAACCACATACACATGTATGCTCTTTTTTTAATCTTATCGAAGTTTACAATAATGCATGACAAACAAACAATCCTAAATACGTTTTGCATTTGATGATGCTTTGAATAAATAATTAACTGTTAAAAACAAACCACGTTCATATGTCGTCGCTAATTCTATCGAAAATGCGTTTAAACTATGTGTCGTATTCTGAGAAAACTGGGCATAATGCATGTGCGTACAGTGTCGTCCCAGATTAGCCTGTGCAGTTCGCACAGGCTTATGAGGGACGACACTTTCCGCCTTAATGGTATCTTTGCTAAGAAGAGACTTCATTTAAACGAAAAATGTCATAACAGCGAAGAGTGTCGACCCTGTTTAGCCTGTGTGGACTGTATGTTAAATATTTTGAGGTTAAACTAGTTTTTTTCGTCACTGAAATGACCACACACGATATACGTCACAAATCTCCTAATTTAAATGTAAAGCCACAAGGCAATGCAAAATTAATAAAACATTATCTTATGAAAATGAATGAAGATGTTTCGATTAAAGATTTATAAATTTACGGAAAAAGATTTTATGTTAGTCAATTGTGTTTTGCTATGAGCAGGGATGTGCGAATAACTGTAAACTTTTGCTGAGCAAGTCATTCATGCTATTATACAGAATTGCAGTTTACCTACATATTTTTCAAAAGGTCAGATAGCTTAATTGGTAGAGCAACCCAGGCCGGTATCATTAGATGGCTCATGGGTGGGTTCGGGTTCGAATCCCGATCTGAACTTCGTAGGTAAACTTGTGGTTGCAAGGCTGGAAACGGATAGTGTGACAATTTGTTTTCGGCGGGGTTTTGGGCTAACCGTTCAGTTCATCAGTTCGTCTAGTCACATGAAACCGTTTAATATGGCCTGTTTGTTGTTTAATTGCTGATTAACATATTTGACACAAATCGTGCAGTCCCGCTTTAACTCCTTATTTATGTTGGCTATATTGCACTTTACCGGTACGCTGCCATCATGGATTCCGAAATTTGCGCAACTTAACACTAATTATAAGGGCTTGGGTTATAGTGCGTACCGGTAAAGTGCAATTGCCCCGGACTGTTTAGTTGCTCTTATCCGCAGATGGTATTCGAACCATATATACTTCAGATGTGTGCCGACATAAGGTGATTTTATCTATTTTACAAACAGCAGCTTTTGTGCGATTTTAAAACAAAAAAGTTACTTAGTTACAAGGACTGTTATGTTGCTCTTATCTGCAGTTGGTTTTCGATCCATAAATGTTTCTTCCCGATTTGTGCAAAATAAGGGTTTATATGAACTACACGGTCGGCAAATTATCACCATTTTACAAACGGAAGCTTTTGTGGGCTTTTCAAACATTGCCTCGTGTGACCTTTTAAACTGCAAATATATCGTTCTAAATCATAAAACAATTTCAATGAAATGTACATGTAATTCTTTGGAAACGTTTTTCTAAGCAAGTTAATCATGCTATTCAACAGAATTGCAGTTTACCCATATATTTTTCAAAAGGTCAGAATAGCTTAATTGGTAGAGCAACCCAGGCCGGAATCATATCTTATTTAGATGGCTAATGGGTGGTTTCGGGTTCGAATCCCGATCTGACCTTCGTAGGTAAATTGTGGTTGCAAGGATGGCAACGAATAGGATGACAATCTGTTTTGGGCGGGGTTTTTGGGCTAACAGTTCAGTTCATTAGGTCACATGAAACCCTTTAATATGGCCCGTTTGTTGTTGAATTGCTGATTAAAGTAATAATTGAAAGTTCATTTCCTTACTTTTTAATAAAAGTCTTTACGAACTCCAGGTTCTTCTGCTAGAAGTGCCTTTAATGATTTAATTCAAATATTTTCTGTATATAAGTTGTGAGTTAGTTTCTTCACGGTGCGTATATTGTATATTGTCATCTAGAGTCCGTGGTTTCTTCTATTACAGATTAATTGAGCTCGCTTTGATGCATCGCCTTATTTCATATTATGCTTTCTCACATTTTTTTTTTACATATTTAGAAACAGTGGAAGAAAACCATAACAACGGTACCAAAAATGTATGGTCGGTTAGAAAAAGGATGCTTTTATAGCCCCTTTTAGCTTTTACGTGTTTTCCTCAAGACATTGTTTTGTGTACAAAAACAAAACGGTATTTTTCGGTCAATTTTGACCGCGATTTACAGGTTGGCACTGACCCTGCCATAAAATATTTTAACATGGTTAGAAACTGTGGAGGTTCTTCTTTGCAACGATACCATTATAATTAATATCGAATTAATAATAATGTTTTTATAATTCCCTTTTTCCTTTTCAGGGTTTTCTTTACGGCATTTGCGTGTGTAAAAAACCCCCGTTAAAACAGGCCGACTTTGTCCGCGATTTACAGGCCGACTCTGACCCTGCCATAAACTATTTTATATATTATTAGAAACTGTAGAGGAACTTCTTTACAACGGTACCATTACAATTAATATCGGACGAATAATAATGCATTTATAACCATTTATATCGGTTCCTGGTTTTCTTTACGGCATTTGCGTGTGTAAAAAAACCGTTAAAACAGGCCGACTTTGTCCGCGATTTACAGGCCGACTACGATCCTGCCATAAAATATTTTCATATGGTTAGAATCTGTAGAGGATCTTCTTTACAACGGTACCATTATAATTAATATCGGACGAATAATAATGCATTTATAACCATTTATATCGGTTCCGGGTTTTCTTTACGGCATTTGCGTGTGTAAAAAAACCCGTTAAAACAGGCCGACTTTGTCCGCGATTTACAGGCAGACTACGACCCTGCCATCAAATATTTTGATATGGTTAGAATCTGTAGAGGATCTTCTTTTCAACGGTACCATTATAATTAATATCGGACGGATAATAATGAAGTTATAACCATTTATATCGGTTCCGGGTTTTCTTTACGGCATTTGCGTGTGTAAAAAAACCCGTTAAAACAGGCCGACTTTGTCCGCGATTTACAGGCCGACTACGACCCTGCCATAAAATATTTTGATATGGTAAGAATCTGTAGAGGATCTTCTTTACAACGGTACCATTATAATTAATATCGGACCAATAATAATGAAGTTATAACCATTTATATCGGTTCCGGGTTTTCTTCTCGGCATTTGCGTGTGTAAAAAAAACCGTTAAAACAGGCCGACTTTGTCCGCGATTTACAGGCCGACTACGACCCTGCCATAAAATATTTTGATATGGTTAGAATCTGTAGAGGATCTTCTTTACAACGGTACCATTATAATTAATATCGGACGAATAATAATGAAGTTATAACCATTTATATCGGTTCCGGGTTTTCTTCTCGGCATTTGCGTGTGTAAAAAAAACCGTTAAAACAGGCCGACTTTGTCCGCGATTTGCAGGCCGACTACGACCCTGCCATAAAATATTTTGATATGGTTAGAATCTGTAGAGGATCTTCTTTACAACGGTACCATTATAATTAATATCGGACGAATAATAATGAAGTTATTACCATTTATATCGGTTCCGGGTTTTCTTTTCGGCATTTGCGTGTGTAAAAAAACCCCGTTAAAACAGGCCGACTTTGTCCGCGATTTACAGGCCGACTACGACCCTGCCATAAAATATTTTGATATGGTTAGAATCTGTAGAGGATCTTCTTTACAACGGTACCATTATAATTAATATCGGACGAATAATAATGAAGTTATAACCATTTATATCGGTTCCGGGTTTTCTTCTCGGCATTTGCGTGTGTAAAAAAAAACGTTAAAACAGGCCGACTTTGTCCGCGATTTGCAGGCCGACTACGACCCTGCCATAAAATATTTTGATATGGTTAGAATCTGTAGAGGATCTTCTTTACAACGGTACCATTATAATTAATATCGGACGAATAATAATGAAGTTATTACCATTTATATCGGTTCCGGGTTTTCTTTTCGGCATTTGCGTGTGTAAAAAAAAACGTTAAAACAGGCCGACTTTGTCCGCGATTTACAGGCCGACTACGACCCTGCCATAAAATATTTTGATATGGTTAGAATCTGTAGAGGATCTTCTTTACAACGGTACCATTATAATTAATATCGGACGAATAATAATGAAGTTATAACCATTTATATCGGTTCCGGGTTTTACCATAAAGATTTCCGGATAGTTCCGGGTTTTATACCTGCCCAAAGTTAATGCATATGATAACGAATTCATCAAACGTTATCAAACATTAGTAATTTGAATTGCATCGGATTCGCACAATATTATGTGGATGTAAATCCGATCCGGTTGTTGTTTATGTGTCAAGCTCATTTCGTCAGTGACTGAGTGAGATATAATAAATTTCTTCCGTAGTAAAATCTACTGTAAAGTACACAATGATACTTACGTAATTCTGTCGTATCCGTCTGAATAAACATCCGCTGCACAAAATATAGACATTTGTATTAATGATAATTAAACACAATCATATTTTCTGTGTTTATTGAATTAATAACACTGAGTTTCTTTGTCGCGTTAAAAGATGGCGGATGTCTAACGCTGTTTGTGAAGTGACGTCACAATGTTTATCTGTGCGCGTGCCCTTTCCCATAAAAGTATTTAAACACAAAATACTCGAAAACTTGATTTTTGCCAGGTATAACGCCTACGCCAACAGGTAGATCGCATTCTTGTCCATACACATGTCAAAATTTCAGCAAACGTGCTGGGCCAGTTTTCAAGAAACTCAAATCGCGGCTATATGCCTCAACTTAACGAAACTTAGCCCCCTTTATCATTCGTTCGAATGAACGTCATCAATGATGACGTCCAATACATCACTCATTCCATATATAAAACTCTGATTTTGCTGATTGACACTCGTCATTAAACCATTTGTTATTTTGAACATGTTGATATTTTTCATTTTTGCCAGTTTTTATAGTTTTCTTAAACTAGAGTTGCGACACCTTAAGGGTTTCGCGTGATGGAATGAGTGGAGAGATGAAATCAAATTGAAAATCGATTATTTCTAAAAAAAAATGGTACGAAAAAATATGTGGGTAGGAAAAAAAAACAAATTTGGGTACGAAAACAAATTTGAGTACGATAAAAAGGGTACAAACAAAATAAGGGAACGAAAAAACTATTTTGGTACGAAAAAAATGGGTACAAATAAAAAATAAGGTACGAAAAAAATTGTGTACGAAAAAAAAAATGAGTACGAACAAATGGGTACGAAGAAATTTGGGTGCGAACAAATTTGTGTACGAAAAAATTGGATACAAAAAAATGTGGGTACGAAAAAAAAATTGGTTATGAAAAAAAATTAGGGTACGAAAAACAATTTGGGTACGAAAAAAAAGGTTCAAATAAAAATTTGGGTACAAAAAAAAATGGGAACAAAACGAATATGGGTACGAAAAAAATTTGAGTACGAACAAATGGGTTCAAAGAAATTTGGGTTCGAACAAATTTGTGTAAAAAAAAAATTGGGTACGAAAAAAAATTTGGTTATGAAAACCTATAGGGAACGAAAAAATTAGGGTACAAAAAACTATTTGGGTACGAAAAAAAAAGGGTACATATATAAATTTAGGTACAAAAAAAATTGGGTACGAAACAAATGTGTGCACCGACGGACAGACGAAGCGGCGACTATATGCTCCCCCTAAAAAATTTGGGGGGGAGCATAATAAACAAGTTATGGCAATTTAAAGGTGGTACGCAAACTTAATAATAGATTTATCAATTATATGCTTATTCTAAGTGAAAAAAAGGCCATAATTGTTACAAAATGCTTGATACAGTTATCTGCTCTTGTTTATACATTGGGGTCATGTTGGTTAATAAGCAAAATACATGGTGTATGAACGCAATATGTCAAGGGACATAAAAAATATTTGAGGTCATAATTATGCAAACTTTAACATAGATTTATCAATAATATGCATATTATTCTAAGTGAAAAAGGGCCTAATTCTGTTAAAATGCTTGATACAGTAAATGAGTTGTCTGCTCTTGTTTATAGATTGGGGTTATGTCGGTAATGAAGTATGCAAAATATAAAAGCAATATGTCAATGGACATAGGAAATATATTTGAGGTGGTACGCAAACATTCCAATGCGCACGCCGACGCCGGGTTGAGTAGGATAGCTCGACTATATATATTTCATATATAACAGTCAAGCTAAAATGTAAATATACCATAAACAACAGGCTAACCTCAATCACAACTTTAATGCAATGCTTATAACAATAGAATACAATGATATGCCAGGGATTGAAACTAACTGTTTACTATTGTGGGCAACCATCTTTAGTATTTTGGTTGCCCAGATAAAGAATAACGAGCCCAGAAATATGAACATGTTAATATTATACATTCTTTTAATAAAATAATAGATAATTAAATACATTTGCTGACAACACATGTTCAATGCATGATGTTTTATTATGAGCCTGAATTGAATCATGTCCTATTCCTAAATGATGAATGTTATTTAACTAGTATTGATCCATGGTGATCAATTGTTTTTCAATTTTTATTGCAGTGAATTGTTTTAAGCTTTAAAAAAAAGAAGTTTACCAACTTTTGAAATTGAGTTGCCCAGGCCAAAATCTACTTGCCCCGGGTTCACGGTAAACCACTTATTTCCATCCCTGTATGCTCTTCATTTTCTGTTCTTCCATCCCATTCTCAAAATTAAATTTAAAGCCGATATTTTTTAATAACATTAGTATGAATTACTAACCATTATCACCCAAAAAACAATTTTACAAAGCTGTAATCCCGTCGTAGAGATTTAGTTTACTATTATCAGTGTTCTCTTTAAATACCGGCTGCTAGCGATCTTGCCGGTTACATTAACTCTTGATGCCGGCTACTTTTCCCAAATATATCAAGTAAATGTCACAAATGCTTTGGTTTTACTGCATAGTTGCCGGCCATATAACTGGCTACTCAAATTTTTCTGGAAAACACTGAACTATGCATGACAAACACACAAAAATTAAATACATCTTAGATTCATTGTAAAAAATAAATTGACACTTCCAGCTTGTCGTCACTAAAATCCAAAGATTCAAATAATTTTCCACGAGATACGTCAACAATTGCGTAATCAAATGAATGAAAAATAAAAGTAAAGAAAGCCGGATTTTACATAAATTTCAGGTTGAAACACAACAAGGTAAAGGTAGTCGGTGAGATATAATAATAATACAGTTAGTAAGGCTCGTACCCTGGGTACGGTAAATATACTAAAACATACCCGGGAATTTTAACACTAAATCGGTTGTTGTCGGCTATTTTGTAAAAATTAATTATGTTTACATTTATGTCAATTTTCTGTTAAATGGCATTTATACAATGTATTATCAAAACTCATTTTTACAATCATTAATGTGATTCAATTTAAAATCTTAAATTGTTTAAAGTCGCGTCATTGTATGACGTTGTCAAGTATATTTTCCGCGATGTCGCACGTTCACTTTTTACCGTCATAGATTTTTTTAAAGAAACATTTTTTGGTTTGCGAGGTCCGTTAAATGGGGAACACCATATTTGGTATTTATATTATGTTTTAACAAATAATTCATGCTGTGTAATAAATATTGTATAAGATATTTCGATATTTATTGAAAATGTTTCAAATTGTTATTTATGAAACCTTTTATTCTAATGAGTGTATGCTATCATATTATACTTCGAAAAGCAGATCTGTTGTACTATAATCGTATTATTCATTCTTTATTGTTAATTTCATTTATTGTAGAGAATCGTCAATGTTACATCTAGTCGCCAATCCTTGTCGTTAGTGTTAATTTTCAATGCTTGTTATCATTGCCGTCAATGTTAGTCGTCAATCCTTATCGTCATTATACATGAAGGAAATAAAAGCAGAAACAGAGACGTATTCTTGATTACTTGATTATTCCTACGGCGTCCTCTCAACACTCATACTAAAAAGCATGTTGATGCAGATTTTTTTTAAAGAGAAGTTTCTTTGAGGTAAACAATATTGTTTTACTTTAATCGCTAGCATGTTTAACGTCTTTTCGACATCGGATTTTTGGCAGATATACAACTCGGATACAATCTAATATTTGCGGGTATGTTTAAGTTTCTTTACCGTACCCGGGCTACATGTAAGTAAAGTTAAGAGTACCCGGGGTACATGTACCGGTAAGTAGTACCCGAGCCGAGAATGTCAATTGAAGGTGTTAGAGATGCATTGAACCATAAGATTAAAAAGGGTAATTAACCACGGGCTTATTAAAATTAAAACGATGACATTACATTGTACCAGCTGTTTATTGTTGTATACTGTAAGCTTGAAATATTTTAAATAATGTAAACAACTTACCTTGTATAAAGTTGGCACATTGTTGTCAGGTGTAGAAACTATTATACTTATTTCTGTTAAGTTGCACTGGCTGAACCAAAAGAATTATGTAGTCGTTTCTAAATAATCACGAAACAATCTACTAATGCATATATGCTTGCCAGTTGCTGAGTTTGTGCATTTCCATTCATTATACTATCGGCCTTGGCAAACAGCGTAGACTCAGATTAGACGCCGCATGATGTCTGCTCTTTGGTACGCAGAAGATTTGCATATCCACGGGTGTTTTATGTCAAATGTTATGGTTTTTCAATAGATCGTATACTTATCTACAAAACAGCGAATTAGCGCTCACTTGACATCATTTTTAATTATGTTATTTTGTTAATACTTTCTCGCGTTCTTTTCGCCTTTGGTCGACGCCGTCTGCTATTTCAAACGATGAAGATTTCCATATCCACTGGCGTTTTTTTATGTCAAATATTAGTGTTTTCCAATGGATCGTATACTTATCTACAAAACAGATAAGTAGCGTTCACTTTACATCGTTTGAGATGATGTTTTTTTGTAAATACTTTCTAAGCGTTCATTCTGACGAAGTCGACCATTTTGACGGGTGTGAAGAAATACCGAAATTCGCGTAATTACCAAAATCCCCAGGAATCCCCGAGATCCCACGAAATCCCCATTAATATTGATTATTTATCGAAAAACTGCGTATTTTAATATAGATTGTTGCGAAATACACTGAAATCACTAATGAAACATTGTTTTTATCAAAGTTTGATTTCGGGGATTTCGGTAGGGTTTCGGTATATCCACATACCGCATTTTGTAATTCCGGTTATGTAAAACTTGCGAAACTTTTTCGTGATTTAATCAAAAACTAGATTTTTCACAGGTAAAACGCCTACGCCAACAGGTAGATCGCATTCTTGTCCATATACATGTCAAATTTCAGCAAAAGTAACCGACCAGTTTTCAAGACTCCCAAATCGCGACTATATGCACCAACTTAATGAAACTTAGCCCCCTTTATCATTCGTTCGAATGAACGTCATCAATGATGACGTCCAATACATCACTCATTCCATACCAGACTTGCGACACCTTAAGGGTTTCGCGGGATGGAATGAGTGGGGAGATCATATACAATTTTCAGCTTTCCGGAAGCAAGGACCCTCTGGACGTGAAACATCAGCTTTCCAACACTATATGATTCCAGTTCCAAAGCACATATTGCATTAGTTCAATGGGAAGAACATAAAACGTCATATTTACAAATCTCTGAAAAACAAACAGTGCTAAAAAATATTTAAAGTAGTCATTTACTATTTAATTGATTATGTCCTCTGATTGTTGCATTTTTAATTTAAATATGTGTTCCTATATGCATTTATTGTTGTATTGACTTAAAAAACTAAAATGGATGCCAATTCTTAGTTTGCTGTCTAAGTCTACCCTAAAATTATACATGTTTCTTGCATAATTGAATTATCAAAAACTGCATACTTGTAAAGGCATTGTCAGAGTTATTTGGTTAAGTTAGAGACAAAGTAAAGCAAATATATTCATTTTTCTTAAAATGAATCATCCTCTGAAGCCCCCACTGGGATTCAAACCCAGGGCCCGTATTCACCAACCACCTAAGTATTAAGGCTAAAATTTTCTTAATTATCTAAGAATTTACCTAAGGCAAAAATTTCCTCAACTTTCTTACTAAGTAAGTCCCTTAGGTAGAACCTAAGGTAAGATTTGTCCTTAAATACTTAGGAAAAATAAATGCGTTTTCGTTTAAAAATAATTCTATAACTGGAATCGTCAAGCCAAAAATATTACTATATTTAGAACATGACGTTGAAAAGTGCTCGCAAAATGGCGGAATGTTATTAGCGCACAAATGTGTTGATAAGAAAAATCTTAATATTACGTGTAGATGATGAATAAATAATATAAAAAGTGCATAATGTAAGAGGTTTACGCTTCCGGCATCTGTCGAAACAGCTGTCACAAAATATCTGTATCGATTTTATGCTGTTGTCGTCAATCTCTTAATCAACAACAAACATGTACACAAATTTGGAAAAAACACGGAAGTGAATGCAGACGATAGTTGGAAAAAAATGGCGAAACAACGAGCGCCCAACTTTACATTACAAGAAAACACCCTCCTCGCTCATTTGATGGGTGAAGAGTACATGAACTTCGGTATGTCCAGGCATAAACTGGACAGACATAGGTTTACCAGCCGTAAGTGTTATTATAATTTTTTATCGTACCGGTATATTAATTACTTTCGATAAGTTTATTCCTTAACATCCAAACACTTTAATTGCAGATATTTTTTTTTGACTGCCTTTTAAAGTATGAACATAATTAAGTATTTTATGGCAGCGATTATTCCCCTGCTTTATAATGTACCCGTAAAAGGTACTTTCCCAAATGAAGAAAAACTACAATTGCTGTCTGAAAATTTCCCAAAAGGAAGGCAAATGCCATCAATTTTGTTCCATAAAAGAGCATTATCTGCAAGTTAACAAATAAAATTATTACTTTGCTTTTGATACCATTGAGCAATTAAAAAACCCTATCATTCCCAATTGGAATATTTCATGAAGCGAAATTTCCCAATTTCAGGATTTTTCGCACTAATTTCTCCAAATGGGTAAGGTACTTTTCCTAATTGGGGAAGACAAATGGCTGTATTGACGTTTATGTATTAACTATTAAGCCATTGTTGTTATTCAATTTAGGACAGTTCATTAATATTATCAATGTCTAATTGAAAAATTGTATACAGTAACTTTAGTAAGTTTAAAATGCTCTCAAAGCTTAAATAGTTGTTTCAATTAAAAATGCAAGTCATTTGAATTAACAGGTCTGAGACATGACTTATTCAATGTGAATATGAGTTGCGTTCTGAGAAAACTGGGCATAATGCATGTGGGTCAATTGACGTCCCAGATAAGCCTGTGCAGTCCACACACTCGCTTTTACATTTTTCGTTTAAATGAAGTCTCTTCTTAGCAAAAATCCAATTTAGGCGTAAAGTGTAGTCCCTGATTATTCTGTGTGGACTGCAATATCTGGGCTAATCTGGGATGACACTTTACGCACATGCATTATGCCTAGTTTTCTCAGATCACGACACATATGATCTAAAAAAATGTATTTGCTACTACATTCCTGTAACGAAGGCCATCTTCATTTCCATGGTAATTTTCAGGATGATCTGGTAAGGCATCTATGTCCAAAGGATCCATTGGCAGATTTCGCATGTTGCATATGTTGTGCAATACAGCACATGACAAAATCACCCTGTTAATAAAAATATTAATTAAGTTACACAAGTTGCATAAAAATGTCATAAAAACCTGAAATATGTATAACATGTAATTATAACATAAATAATACTTGAAACATATGCATTTTTTGTTCATGTTAGTCACATTAATTCAGGTGCTGTTTAGAGTGTCGTTTTTTTCAAGACAGGGGCAAAATATTAATCATTAATGTTACTTAAAATGAAATTACATTAAAATTTTAAGTTAGCTGTAGAGTCATACAAGCATATTTATTTCAAAAATACTTTTTTTGAAGCTGTGTTGTGTTAACATAAAATTTAATCTTCATGTAGAGAACAAAACTATATCTCTCAGTGACTAACATATTCTGTTAAACTATTAAATTTGTCGTAGTGACTGATCACTGTGTATCAAAGTAACATGATTACAGGTTCTTATAATGAACTCACTTGCATGACTTTAATGGATGCAATCTAATTTCATTGTGCAGAATCGCCCATCTCCTTTTCAAAATCCCTATGGAGCGCTCAACCACAGATCTCGTACGTTTGTGTGCCCTTTAATACAAAACTAAATGGTTAAATTCTTCTGATGATTGATTTTATCTTTTGTAGTAAAAGCATTATTGCATGGTCATGAAGAAGTGGATAAAGAAGTGGATAATATTGCATGGTCATGAAGAAGTGGATAATTTTTCCCTGATAAAAGCAACATTCTTTTATATTTATTGAGTACCCAGAATTGCACATCATTATTGTATAACTTAATACTTTTTATGAAGTGTAATACATTAAAAACATTTCATGAGAATTACACACAATATGAAATTATAGAATTAACATAAATCAGACATGCACATATAAGCACCAAGGGTCTTTACATTTTGCTCAGGAACAAGATGGAGTGGAGGAGCATTTATTTGAGGTCAAAGTAATGAAATTCTTTTAGAAGAAAATCATAGAAACTTAACTGTCGCTCATAAAGTTATTAAACATTGCGGTGAAAAATTCATATTGATTGCTAGGTTTGCTTTTATATGAGCTATGGTGTTGTTATGGAATATCTGTTACTATATAGTAGAATTTACAATGTATTTTTTTTAACCTGTTGTAAATCAGCTGGTGCTCATCAGCCGGATTCATGAATGGAGTCAGAAGCCATCTCTTGCACGGATAACCTGAATCTCACAGGAGATATTGGTGTTGGTCATGGACAATGTTCTGCTCCATGATTTGATGTAAGCCGCTTTGCCTGAGTATTCTGGCATCATGGACAGCACCAGGCCATCGCGGTACAATGTCCCTAATAAGACAATTGGCATCAAACATGATCTGTAAAAAAAACATTATATGGAGATACAAACATAGTAGGCCTATTAATATTCTTTTCCACTTGTATATTTTTTACCACTGTTATATATGTAGCATAGTACACTATACCATATTAGAAAAACATATGTACAACAAATAAGACGTTATATTAAAATGTCATTCACAATCCATGCATTTCAGTATAAAAAGAGAATATACGAAAGAAGAATCGCAAATTGGCTCCCAATTAATTATTGGAATTTTTTTGGCATTTTAAACCAAATAAGCATGTTTATTGTGCACATTAGAAAAGGTTATCAGAATAAATCATAAACTGTATGCATACATTGAAAATGTGTTTATATTAGTAATGATTAAACTTAAAAAAAAACATTGAACACTGATTCACAAAGTCGAAGAATTTAATAAAATATATATAGCTATGTTTTCGATATTTTGACAATAACAACATTACCTGAGTGTTTATGGAATGATATCCCATCCGGTTGACATACGCCGGTTCATCCACATGTGGGGCTTGTATTTGGACATGTGTACCATCTATTACCCCAATTACATTTGGAAATCTGGCAATATTGTAGAAATCCTCCTTTATTTGGCGGATTTCTCCCGCAGCAGTTGGTAGATTTATGAATTGTCTTACAATTTCAGGCTCTGTCAACGCATCAGTAACCTGTGTAATTACCCGTGAAACTGTGGGTTGAGAAACCTCATGGACATCACCATCATTTAGTTGAATGGTAGATGTCGCAAACTATCATAATGAAATGAGAATTTTTTCGATACTGTTCAAACTATTGTTTCTGTTGTTTGTTGGTGCAATTACAGGAGTAAGTAGGTCATTCAGAAATAAAATCCCCTGTCTGTCCAAACGGTAGCGTTCAATAAGTTCAGAATTTTGTAGACTGTCTAGTAAATCTACCCTGTGAATAAAACGTCTAGCCGTTCTGAAAAAGCAAATAAACAGAAAAATAGTTTGCACTTACTTCATAATTCCGTGTTAAAAGTAATACACATATTCGTAGACATTGCAAAAGGGAAAGATAAACACAATCTGACATGCGATACAGTATAACCACATTGTCAGATATGTAAACACATCCCAGGCACAAGTACATAAAGCCTGCTTGTTTCCTATTATTTTCATCTGTTCAAATATATGATGCATACTGAGAAACGACGATAAATGATACAAAAATCTATTGTTGTATTCATGAAATGAAATTCGCGTTAGATGACAACGATTTTACTTCCGGTAGAGTGTTTAAAAACCGGACTTTGAAAGTCAACGGAAAACATATCGGTCTCTGTTAAGAACGGTGATACATTTCAAAGAAAAAACATACCTTTGGGATGGATTTTGGTCGAAAAATTACGAAAACCACGGAAACTCGTCTGCTACGACGCCATTTTTAAGGTGATTTCGTTGGACTTAAGGGAGGTGTATGTGTCCCTTAACTTTGAGGGAAAAAAACGGTCAAGCTAAGGCGTATTTCTAAGGTTAGGAGTTTTGTGAATATGACTTAAGGCATTCCCTCAAATTTAAGGGGAAAACATAAAAAAAACTTAGGCAAAATGACAACCTTAGGTTATTTTTCTCCCTTAGGTGGTTGGTGAATACCGGCCCTGATCTCTTTCCTCTGGGAAGGAAAGTATTCTATCTTGAAATACAAGGGCAAGTAAGAGGAAAATTTGCAATTTTAAACCTATAAACATATAAACTTAATTTTTCACATGAACTTAGAAACAACACAGACATCTCTGAATCTGAAACACATTACAGTTACAATTCAGGTTTTTAGTATTGTGCATTGTACATGAATGTTTAAATATTGTATTTATCCTTGGTACACAGAACTGCCTAAAGATGCGTAAAATACCAGTATTCAAATCTGAAAATATCCCATGTGTTTGTTTCACTCTGTAAGTATCCCTATTTTATTTCAATAAAGAAGTTTTTCCTTCTCCTGAAAATTTAACTAAATGTCAGTTATGCTACTTTTTCATTCAGCAAATGACATGTGTCCGTAATGTCAATTTTGAAAATTTGGTAAAAACAATATTTTTACCAAAAAGGTAGACTTAATATTATTAAACAGTTGATGTATGTCACCTTAATAAAAAAAACAAAAATGGGAAAGAAATAAAATGTTTAAAAATGTCAGTTACATGACTTATAACATTAAGTAGACGATATAGCTTTGATACTTTAGGATACGAGTAGACCTTAACACAAATAGGATAAGAGTAGACCTGAACACAAAATTTACCCAAATTTTCAATTTTCTAACTATAAAAGGGGGCATTATTCTGTCAAAAAACAGAAAAAAATGGGTACGAAAAAAATGTGTGTACGAAAACAATTGGGTAAGAAAAAATTATGCCAAAAAAATATATGCTAAAATAGCTTGGGGTCTTGACCACCAAAACGGCTTGGATTTTAATTATGCTGAAATAACTCGGGGGTCATGACCACCAAACTGGCTTAGAATTAAATTATGCTGAAATAGCTCAGGATCTTGACCACCAACCTGGCTTGGATTTTTATTATGCTGAAAAAGCTTGGGATCTTTACCACCAAACTGGCTTGGATTTGAATTATGCTCATAGTTCGGGTTCTTGACCACCAAACTGGCTTGCATTTTAATTATGCTGAAATAGCTCAGGATCTTGACCATCAAACTGGCTTTGATTTTAATTATGCCGAAATAGTTCAGGATCTTCACCACCAAACTGGCTTGGATTTTAAATATGCGGAAATAGCTCGAGGTCTCGGCCATGAAACTGGCTAGGATTTTAATTATGCTAAAAAAGCTCGGGTTCTTGACCACCAAACTGGCCTTGATTTTAATAATACCGAAATAGTTCAGGATCTTGACCACTAAACTGACTTGGATTTTAAATATGCTGAAATACCTCAGGGTCTCCCCCACAAAACTGGCTAGGATTTTAATTATGCTGAAAAAGCTTGGGGTCTTGATCACCAAACTGGCCTGGATTTTAATTATAATTTATACCGAAATAGTTCAGGATCTTGACCACTAAACTGACTTGGATTTTATTATGCTGAAATAGCTCGGGGTCTCCGCAACCAAACTGGCTTGGATTTTAATTATGGTTAGAAAGCTCGGGGTCTTTACCACAAAAATTGACCACCAAACTGGCTTGGATTTTAATTATACCGAAAAAGTTAAGGATCTTGACCACTAACCTGACTTGGATTTTAATTATGCTGAAATAGCTCGGGGTCTCTGCCACCAAACTGGCTTGGATTTTAATTATGGTGAGAAAGCTCGGTGCTTGACCACAAAAATGGCTTGGATTTTAATTATGCTGAAATAGCTTGGGATCTTTACCACCAAAGTGGGCGGGGCCCTGGGGTGGGTAATGTGAACATGGATGGTCGAGACACTGTGTTGTCATAAGAAATCTTAAGTATTAATTTGAAGTCAATTGGTGAAAAATGGTGCGGCAGAGGCCGACGCGTATTCCCATGCCGCATGTTTGACCCAGGGGGCGCCCCAGGGTTGGTAATGCGGCCATGCATGGTTGAGATTGACCGTAACTATTGTCTTAAGAGATTTCGAGTGCTTGACAGGTTAATGTAAGCCATCATGGAGACGGGTGGTTTATGTGGGTTGGTGGTAATTTAAAAGATGAAGTTTCAAAAATAATTATAAAAATAAAATTTGGGGGGGGGATTCTGGGGTGGGGCATGGGGGATAGTTTGGGTGCAGTGCATTGTGGTATGTCAGGTAAGTGTTGTTTTGTCAAAGTATGAATCAAATGTGATCATAAATAAAGAAGTTATGGCAATTTAAGCAAAATGTTCAATTATCTAAGTATAAAAGGGGCAATAATTCTGTCAAATGCTTGATACAGTTTTCTGCTCTTGTTTATAGATTGGGATCATGTTGGTAAAGAAGTATGCAAAATATGAAAGCAATATGGCAAAGGACATAGAAAATATTTGAGGTGGTATGCAAACTTTAACATAGATTTATCAATAATATGCATATTCTAAGTATAAAAGGTTAATAATTCTGTCAAAATGCTTGATTCAGTTGTCTGCTCTTGTTTATAGATTGGGATCATGTTGGTAATGAAGTATGCAAAATATGAAAACAATAAGTCAAAGGACATAGAAAATATTTAAGGTGGTATGCAAACTTTAACATAGATTTATCAATAATATGCATATTCTAAGTATAAAAGGGGCAATAATTCTGTCAAAATGCTTGATACAGTTGTCTGCTCTTGTTTATAGATAAGGGTCATGTTGGTAAAGAAGTACATGTATGCAAAGTATAAAAGTAATTTGTAAAAGGACAAAGAAAATATATGGGGTAGTACACAAACTTTAACATGTGCACGCTAACGGTAACGCCGACGTGATCAGGATAGCTCCATTATATATATTTCATATATATTAGTCAAGCTAAAAATGAGTGAAAATCTCTGACCTGTCTCCACCCCATCCCCTTTAACTTTTGACCCAGGGGTCAGATCAAAATTCCATATAGTGCAGGGTCGCACATAATGCTCATAGCTACCATGTGTTTAAGTTTCAAGGTTCTAGTGCTAATGGTGTAGGAGATAGTGGCTAGGACAGACGGACAGACTGATGGTGGAGATAACCACAATGAACCTGTTAACAGCCAACTAACGCTGCCAACAAAGCACAAGCTTTACGTGTCAGGATGCGGCACTATCTATACAAACTGCATAAGGAATTACAAGACGCTTAGGGTTTGAGGGACACCAAACCTGATTATGAGTCTTCCACACCTTAAGCATCTTAATAACCCTTTGCATGCTGGGAAATTTGTCGTCTGCTAAAATGTCGTCTGCTGAATTTCTAAAATAAGCATTTTCTTCAAAAAATTTTCAAAGAATACTATCAGAATAGCAAACAGTTTGGATCCTGATGAGACGCCACGTTCTGTGGCGTCTCATCTGGATCCAAACTGTTTTCAAAGGCCTTTAAAATTCGGTTCCCGCACTGAAAGGGTTAAATATACTTATTTGCTTGTGTACATGTACCTGATAATAAATTATTATTATTACCTGTTTTGGCATCAACAAGCTTTATCAATTGGCCCTCAAATTTTGCACATAAACGCTACACGATCAACCAATATGCCTTTTCATTTCAAGTCGGAAAGCAATTTAGCCCTTATTCGGCCATTATAGGGTGGAGGATCTATTTAAAATACAACTATTCCAAATACAAAAATATGAATTCATTTATTTAATGCACTTATTTTCTTCTCTTTTGCTACGAAATGACCATAAACCAGCTTTCCCAGTCATATTTTGCACTAGCAGATGATATTTCTTTTTTTACATATGAAAGGTAAAAAGAAATTCAAGCAGCATTTTATAATATAAATTTTAAAATGCACTCAATCATGCACTTCCAAACAAAATTATTGTAATTCTGTTATTTATAATCATATTAATAATGCCTCATTTTTCTCAAGTTTATGGTTTACTATCTTTTTTTCCCAATTTTATGGTTTATCTTGATTATTTTCTGAATTCAAAAGGCACTGGCTTAAAAAAACTGTCTATGCATGTAACTGTATATTGAAATCTCTTTATGAGTGATTATAAATGCATGATAAAATTCTAACATGTTATGAAATAGATAAATCTATATTGTTTGTATTTTTTCGTAAACATTATTAGCCACCGTTGTTGTCAAACATATATTTTTGTTTTATTAATGACGTTGTTTCACAGATTACTGTAACAGAGCTACAGATAAGGTGGGCATTTGTGCAAATACCCAATGTAAAATTGCCGATTACGCATAGAAAAATAAAACCATGCGTTCCGAAACCCCATTGAAATTGCCGATTACGCATATCATATTTTTCCTTTGCATAACGAGTAAATTTGTCCCGGAAATACCCTGGTCCGAAATACCCGGATTCTTTCCGCTTTGTTCAAGCGCTTTCAGTATAACCTTCAGTACAATAATATGTACGGAAAAAAGTGTCTTTGTGACTACGTGTTATTGTTGTGAAAATGTCGAAATCGTGAGGCCTTAAAAATGGAAACATCGTATCCTAGGCACAAAGAAACTCAATTTTAAGATATTTAACCGCAGGCAACACAAAATCAGAAGCGGAAAATATAGTGAAACTAATTCTTGACGATATTATGTCGGAGGCAATTGCTGTCAGTGCTTACATTGTAAGAAAACTGGTGGAAAAAATCGTTGAACTTTTTTTTTGAATCAAGACTGTATATTATGGATACATCTACATAATTACACAAAATCTCTGAAACTAATCAATTAAGAGTGGAACTACAACCAGCTTATTCAGATAAGCAGGTGAGAATTTAAGACAATGAACATACCCAATTTTAAAACAAAGGTACCCAATTGTCAATTAAAGTACCCGTTGTGGGTACCGACTTTTTTGTACCCAATTGAATATGAAAATACCCAATTGAACTCAAAAGTAGTGGGTATTAACCCAATTACTCAGAAAAGTTATCTGGAGCTCTGCTGTAACGTACAATCTTTATACGGAATGAAGGAGTTTTTATTTACAAGTACACTTTTTGTATTTTTTTGATAGTCTACTTAATTTTTGTTTTACTGTTAAATAAAATAACGCCGCACACGTCAGACTAATGTCGTTAAAATCTAGAGTTTAAATGAAATTATGTCACACGATATACGTATAAAAATATTTAACTGCATGTCCGACTTGTCGTCATTAAATTCAAGTCGTCATTAAATTCAAGATTTAAAATGAAAATACGTCACAAGATATATGTACTTCATACCATACGAGTTTTTTAGGATATTTTCAGATCTGAATACTGGTATTTTACGTGTTAAACTTTAACTGTAATGTATCGCAGATTCAGAGATGTATGTTTTGTTGTAAAGGTCATTTAACCCAACATATCTCAGACACAAAGAGTGTCCAAATTTGTGCAAACAATTAAATTAAAACTAAGACATTTATCGATTGTCATTACCTGCTGTATAATTTATTTGTGTACTGACATATATTCAATTGTGGTGAAATCAACCGGGATCACCTTGGTGAGAATCTGGTGGAAAAATCACTGCACTAACCTGAGACATCAGTCTGTCATGATTGATTGCTCAGTTGTACATATTTTTCTAATTCTGGCTACCATAACTTTAAATGTCGCTTTTTATGATTTTTGACTGGCGCGACTTTATAGTTATGGACCAACCCCATTAGGAAAGTCAACCAGAAAATGCCGAAAAGTCGACAGTTAAAAAAGACCGGTCCAAAACAGCTTTTAAATGCAGTTATTGGCCCATATCAATCACTTGATTGGAAAGATTGACATTTTTCACATTTAACTGATACATTCTTTCACAAAATACTATCTTAAACATTTAAAATTTATCTATTCTGCTCTTACATATCGAGAAAAACAGCGATGTGACAGACTTTCTTGAAATGCGAATCTCCCGAGATTTCACAGTCATATGATGGTATTTCTACTTTTAGTAACATACCATGTGCTCAAGTGTTTTTAAATTCAGAATGACATTTCCCGGTATTTTAGAATATTCTGGCTTGTTTTGTGAACAAATTGTAGTGTAAATACAAACTCAAAGTAAATATTTAAAACTACCCGATTCACACTGAAATTATTTTTATAATCCACCAGACTTGTTGTTAATCACAAATAATAGATTTCAGAAAACGAAAGTAATGTTTACAATTTCAGCAAAAAATGTCAAGGTCGTTCGAAAGTATCCAAATTAAAACTAGTCTTGGACAAAGCGACAATGGCGTCAAAATTGTGAATTTCAGACTGATGAGAGTTATTTTCATCTATTGTAAGATGCATTTGAAACATTTGAACCTTAAAATATTCCTCGGTGCAGTAATTTATATTCATTCACCAATATATGTAGAAATGTATCCAAGAAAATGAGTATTCTTTGATTTATAGCATGACATAAATATGTTACGACTCTGGTTGACTTTTGATACGGGGTTGGCTTCATCATACAGGTATGTCAATACTATATCAGTGTCCGACAAATTTCTTATTGCATGTTATAGATATTACATGTATGTGCACATGTATGTGTACTTAAATTCGGACAGCACGTTAAGTTGGAAACGTAAATAAAGCGTTTAGATGATCAATACGACTGACTCGTATGGTGTTAATCAATGCAATTGCTCTTTTTAACAACAAATACCGAGTTTCAAGAAATCAAGAGTATTAAATCATTTATTTACTTGTGTCCGACTTTAAGTTCTGTCCGAATTTACGTATTGCATCCGTATGTTACGACACTAGTGTGCAGTCAGTATACAATACAATAATTGTTTCAATAATGAAGGAACTGATACAGTGTAACGGTAACGATACAGCGTGTTTACATTATATTTTATTAAGAGGAAATGTCAATGCCAAATAATTCGCGAGATACCCCGGTACTTTAGTTGAAATTCACAACGAAACTTTTAATGGAAACTAAATGATCTCAATGATGTACCCGCTACGAAATTTTTATTTACAAATAAATACACCCATGCCAATTTGTGCGCGCTTTTTATCTGGACCAGGGGCCTATACGTTTGTATAGGTCCCTGTCTGGACAAAGAAATTCATTTATTAAATGTAGAATTTTGTAACCTAAAATAGCTGTACACAACGTGTGCAAACCGTCGCAGGTGATTTACGCAAGTTGCAATTGAACGGTCCTGATTGGGAGCTTATTTCATCATATCTTTAAATAGAATCATATGCCGAAATTCAATTGACACTTTAGAAAATTTCAAACGTTTGTGTTTATGACTCTCATCGTCTATATTACCCTCCCATAATTTGGTTTAAAAAAAATTAAATTGGGCATATATGGGATTATTGATTAACAGTCGATCAATCCAATTATTAATTGACAATGCAAACTAATTAGCAGGTGTTAACCGCGTTGTTATTAATATTCATTTTCGGTTTTGTTACCGTTTTGAAGAATCCGCTATTGTTTTGATTTATTTAATGTTCGGCATCCTTGGATATTTAACGACATCAAAAACGTAGTCGCTATTACTCATTGTTGCGGTTAACAAAGAATTCCAAACTGCGAAATGATGTTGCATCATGTGCGCCAACTATCCAACCGGCTCTCATTATATTATTAGCAGACGACAAATGTTGATTCTGATTGAATGATTAAAATGCACTCTTACTGTTTACGACATTACCGCAAGTGATCGGTGATTGATAAGATAATTGATTGCACTTTGTTATCGGATTATAAACAAGACACGGTGTAGAAACACATGGTCAGCGTGTTTATTCTACGTATGTCTGTCAATAAAACGGGCTACCGCTCTTAAAGATTTATAGTAGCCCGGCGGGCGTCAGCTGAAACATTTCAGTAGCCCGATGAAAAAATTCTGTAGCCCCCGGGCTCCGGGCAATGGATTTGTCGGACACTGCTATATAAATTGTACACTGAAGTTTCTTTAGCTAATATTTTTCTTATGTTGACAGACCATTGACATTGCTGGGGTTTGTTGAGATAAATACTTATTATCATCAGGGGCAGGAAGACATTATAGACATTAAACAGCGTATCATTACGTAGACAACAGTTGCACAACTGTATGCGTAAAAGGTAAATCAGTATATTAATAGTTATGTTGACAACTAGCTTACATAGCAACGTCCGAAAATATGAAATATCCGACATCTATTTCAATATTTAAAATTCAAGATATAATGACTACTGAACTGTTTTACTTTAAGGAAAAAACAGTAAAAGTATGTTTTTTATGAAAATGAAACACAACAAACAATATACTTATCATGATAACGGCTAAACGACTTATTATCCCAATATAACACTGTCATTGAATCGCACATTTCAATTAAAAATTATTCCCCTTGAATGTTAATGCATATTGATATAACGAATTCATCAAACGTTATCAAACATGAGTAATTTGCATTGCATCGGATTCCCACAATATTATGTGGATGTAAATCGGATCCGGTTGTTGTTTATGTGTCAAGCTCATTTTGCCAGTGAGATACTTAAATTTCTTGCGTAGTAAAATCGGCTAGATTGAACTTTACCGGTACGCAGTTGTTTACCACTATCAAATCTACTGTAAAGTACACAAAGATACTTACATAATTCTGCCGTATCTGTCTGAATAAACATCCGCTGCACAAAATATAGACATTTGTATTAATGATTATTAAACACAATCATATTTTTCTGTGTTTATTGAATTAATGACACTGAGTTTCTTTGTCGCGTTACAAGATGGCGGATGTCTAACGCTGTTTGTGAAGTGACGTCACAATGTTTATTTGAGCGCGTGCCCGTTCCCACAAAAAAAGTTTAAACACAAAATACTCGAAAACTTGATTTTTGCCAGGTATAACGCCTACGCCAACAGGTAGATCGCACTCTGATCCATATACACGTCAAATTTCAGCAAACGTGTTCGGCCAGTTTTCAAGACTCCCAAATCGCGGCTATATGCGCCAGCTTAACGAAACTTAGCCCCCTTAATCATTCGTTCGAATGAACGTCATCAATGATGACGTCCAATACATCACTCATTCCATACTAGAGTTGCGACACCTTAAGGGTTTCGCGGGATGGAATGAGTGGAGAGTTCAAATCAAATTGAAAATCGATTATTTCAAAATAAAAAATTGGTACGAAAAAATATGTGGGCAGTGGGTACGAAAAAAAAATAATTTGGGTACGAAAACAAATTTGAGTACGAAAAAAAAAAGGGTACGAACAAAATAAAGGTACGAAAAACTATTTGGGTACGAATAAAATGGGTACGAATAAAAAATTAGGTACGAACAAATTTGTGTACGTAAAAAATTTGAGTACGACATATGGGTACGAAAAAATTTGGGTATGAACAAATTTGTGTACGCAGAAATAATGGGTACGAACATAATATGGGCAGGAAAAAAAACTAATTTGGTTACGAAAACAAATTAGAGTACGAAAAAATAAAGGAAACAAACAAATTAGGGTACGAAAATTTTTTGGGTACGAAAAAGATTTGTACAAATAAAAATTTGGGTACGAAACAAATTTGGGTACTAAAAAAATGGGTACGATTTTTTTTATTTGGGTACGAAAAAAATGGGTATGAAAAAAAAATTGGGTACGAACAAATTTGGGTACGAAAAAGATTGGTACGGAAAAAAAAATGGGTACGAACAAATTTTGGTACGAAAAACATACGGGTACGAAAAAAATGGGTACGAAAAAAAAATTGGGTACGAAAACAATTGGGAACAAAAAACATTTGGGTACGAAATAATGGGTACGAAAAAAAAAATTGTTACGAAAAAAAATTGGTACGAACAAAAATTTAGGTACGAACAAAATGGGTACGAAAAAAATTGGGCACGAAAAAAAAGGGGTACGAAAAAAATTGGGTACGAAAAATTTGGATACGAAAAACATTTGGGTACGAAACTAATGGGTACGAATTTTTTTTTAGGTACGAACAAATTTGGGTACGAAAAACATTTGGGTACGACAAAAATGATTACGAAAATCGAAAAATTGGGGTATGAAAAATCTAATTTGAATTGTCTAGCCCGTGAATTGTCTCCTGGGGGTGAATTGTCTTGGGGTTGCTATTAAGGCTACATGTACTTCCGGCCAAGCCACGTGTTTATAGCGATTGCGCACTAAAAAACACCACTTTTTCGTGATTTTATTCAAAAATTAGATTTTTCCCAGTAATAACGAATACGCCAACAGGTAGATCGCGTTATATGTACAGTTAATGGAAAATTTCATAGGGCCATACATTGTAACTCTGTGAAAAATCATCAGAACCGGCTGATAATATGCATGTCTCCTCTTGGTAGTGAAGCTTCCCATTAAGTTAAATTGAATTCCAGTCATTAGTTGCTGAGAAATAGCCCGACAAAAATTATGCACGGACGGACAGACGAAGCGGCGACTATATGCTACCCCCTTAAAAAATTTGGGGAGAGCATAATAAAAAAGTTGTGGCAATTTAAAGGTGGTACGCAAACTTTAAAATAGATTTATCAATTATATGCTTATTCTTAGTGAAAAAAAGGCCATAATTGTTACAAAATGCTTGATACAGTTATCTGCTTTTGTTTATACATTGGGGTCATGTTGGTTAAGAAGCAAAATACATGTATGAAAGCAATATGTCAATGGACATAGGAAATATATTCGAGGTGGTACGCAAACATTCCAATGCGCGCACCTACGCCGGGGTGAGTAGGATAGCTACACTATATATATTTCATATATAATAGTCGAGCTAAAAAGTAAATATACTATAAACAACAAGCTTACCTCAATCACAATTTTAATGCAATGCAGTTAAACAATAAAGTTACAATGATATGCCAGGGATTGAAACTAACTTTTTACTATTGTGGGCAACCATCTTTAGTATTTTGGTTGCCCAGATAAAGAATAACGAGCCCAGAAATATGAACATGTGAATATTATTATACATTTTTTAAATAAAATAATAGATAATTATATACATTTGCTGACAATACACATGTTCAATGCATGATGTATTATTATGAGCCTGAATTGAATCATGTCCTATTCCTATATAATGAATGTTATTTAACTAGTATTGATCCATGGTGATCAATTGTTTTTCAATTTTTATTGCACTGAATTGTTTTAAGATTTAAAAAAAAACAAGTTTACCAACTTTTGAAATTGAGTTGCCCAGGCCAAAATCTACTTGCCCCGGGCTCATGGGAAACCACTTATTTCCATCCCTGTATGCTCTTCATTTTCTGTTCTTCCATCCCATTCTCAAAATTAATTTTAAAGCACAATATTTTTTAATAACATTTGTATGAATTACTAACCATTATCACCCAAAACACAATTTTACAACGCTGTAATCGTGTCGTAGAGATTTAGTTTACTATTATCAGTGTTCTCTTTAAATACCGGCAGCCAGCGATTCTGCCCGTTACATTTACTCTTACATTTACATGACGGCTTTTTTTCCCAAATATATCAAGTAAATGTCATAAATGCTTTTGTTTTACTGCATAGTTGCCGGCCATATAACTGGTACTCAATTTTCTGGAAAACACTGAATTATGCATGAAAAACACACAATACTTAAAATCTTAGATTCGTTTTTAAAATAAATTGACACTTATAGCTTGTCGCCATTAAAATCCAAAGATTCAAATAATTTTCCACGAGGTACGTCAACAATTGCGTAATCAAATGAATGAAAAATAAAAGTAAACAAAGCCGGATTTTACATAAATTCCAGTTTGATAAACACAACAAGGTAAAGGTACCTTGTAGTCGGTGAGATATAATAATAATACAGTTAGTAAGGCTCGTACCCTGGGTACAGTAAATATACTAAAACGTACCCGGGAATTTTAACACTAAATCTGTTGTTGTCGGGTATTTTGTAAAAATTAATTATGTTTACATTTATGTCAATTTTCTGTTCAATGGCATTTATATTATCAAAACTCATTGTTAAAATCAATGATGTGATTTAATTTTAAATCTTAAATTGTTTAAAGTCGCGTCATTGTATGACGTCGTCAAGTATAATATTTTCCGCGACATCGCACGCTCACTTTTTACCGTCATAGATTTTTTTAAAGAAACATTATTTGGTTTGCAAGGTCCGTTAAATGGGGAATGGTTAAATGGTATTTATATTATGTTTTAACAATTAATTCATGCTGTGTAATAAATATTGAATAAGATATTTCGATATTGATTGAACATGTTTCAAATTGTTATTTATGAAACCTCTTATTCTAATGAGTGTATGCTATTATATTATACTTTGAAAAGCATATCTGTTGTACTATAATCTTATTATTCATTTTTTATTGTTAATTTCATTTATTGTAGAGAATCGTCAATGTTACATCTAGTTGCCAATGCTTGTCGTTAGTGTTAGTTTTCTATGCTTGTTATCATTGTTGTCAATTTTAGTCGTCAATCCTTATCGTCATTATACATGAAGGAAATAAAAGCAGAAACAGAGACGTATTCTTGATTACTTGATTATTCCTACGGCGTCCTCTCAACACTCATACTAAAAAGCATGTTGATGCAGATTTTTTAAAAGAGAAGTTTCTTTAAGGTAAACAATATTGTTTTACGTTAATCGGTAGCATGTTTAACAATATCGGATTTTGGGCGGATATACAACTTGGATACAATCTAATATTTGCGGGTATGTTTAAGTTTATTTACCGTACCCGGGGTACATGTAAGTAAAGTTAAGAGTACCCGGGGTACATGTACTGGTAAGTAGTACCCGAGCCGAGAATGACCAATCGAGCCTTAGTAAGTGAGTGATGGTGTATGGGATAACATGCACTGAGGGTGTATATTTTTCATGAACAAGTCAATTGAAGGTGTTAGAGATGCATTGATCCATAAGATTAAAAAGGGTAATTAACCACGGGCTTATTAAAATTAAAATGATGACATTACATTGTACCAGCTGTTTATTGTTGCAATATTTTAAATAATGTAAACAACTTACCTTGTATTAAGTTGGCACATTGTTGTCAGGTGTAGAAACTTTTTATACTTATTTCTCTTAAGTTGCACTGGCTGAACCAAAAGAATTATGTAGTCGTTTCTAAATAATCACGAAACAACCTACTAATGCATATATGCTTGCCAGTTACTGAGTTTGTGCATTTCCATTCATTATAGTATCGGCCTTGGCAAACAGCGTAGAATCAGATGAGACGCTGTGTGGTGTCTGCTATTTCGTTACGCTGAAGATTTCCATATCGGATTATCCGCGGGTGTTTTTATGTCAAATGTTATGGTTTTTCAATAGATCGTATACTTATCGTCAAAACAGCGAATTAGCGTTCACTTTATATCATTTCTGATGATCTTATTTTGTAAATATTTTCTGAGTGTTAATTCCTACGTTGCTATGTCGTCAGCCATTTTGACGGTTGCTTTGTTTACTTTCGGTTTCCACTATAAACGAAATTAATTGATTTGCTGCTCGCGTTTATTTATTGATTAAATAATAAATTATTAAACCCTAATAATATAATTGTCTCAATATCATTTATATTCAAGATATTATCGGATAAATAGAATACCATTCTAATACCAGTGTGTACTTACATTTATCTCGGAAAGCCTAGCCGTGTAAACCTCTCTTCAACTCGTCGCACACAATACGTTGAATAACACATAGATTTATGTCATGTTTATTAAAAAACCACACTGTGCACAAAAGACATGCATGTGTACTTCCGATTGATATTCAAACACAATTATTACGTCTTTGTTTATCGATTAAACGCCTAACTTTATATTAAATTAATAACGCGTAACGTCAGTTTCTTTGTTTCGTAGCAAGATGGAAGCTAGCCTAAGCGCTTTTCATGACGTCACGCGCGCGTGCCCTTTCCCATAAAAATATTTAAACGCAAAATACTCGAAAACTAGTTTTTTCCTAGGTATAACGCCTACGCCAACAGGTAGATCGCATTCTTGTCCATATACATGTCAAATTTCAGCAAAAGTAACCGACTAGTTTTCAAGCGCCACAAATCGCGACTATATGCACCAACTTAATGAAACTTAGCCCCCTTTATCATTCGTTCGAATGAACGTCATCAATGATGACGTCCAATACATCACTCATTCCATATAATGGTGAACACACTTCATCAATAATGGAACAAAAATGTTCTAAACTTTGGTCTAGAGACGAGAAACAGTTAGTGGTATTAATATCATTGCATACTTTGTTTAAAGACTGTATAATACTATCATTTTGGAGTGACTGTACATAAAGATCGGTTTTAGTTTTATCCCATTTATAAATGTACCAGAGTTGCGACACCTTAAGGGTTTCGCGGGATGGAATGAGTGGGGAGATCAAATCAAATTGAAAACCGATTATTTCGACCAAAAAATTGGGTACGAAAAACATTTGGGTACGAAAAAAATAAATGGGTAAGAATATACAAATGTGGGTACGAAAACGTTTGGATACGAAAAAAAATTGGGTACGAAAAAAATGGGAACCAAAAAATAATTGGGTATGAAAAAATTTGGGTACGAAAAATTTGGGTAGTAAAAAAATGGGAACGAAAAAAATTTGGGTACGAAAAAAATTGGGTACGAAAAATTTTGGGTTAAAAAAAAAGAGTGGGTACGAAAAAGAGTGGGTACGAAAAAGTTTGGGTACAAAAAAAAGGGTATGAAAAAAAATTTGGGTACGAAAACATGTGGGTACGAAAAAAAATTGGGTACGAAAAAAATTTGGGTACGAAATAAATGGGTACGAAAAAAAAAATTGGGTACGAAAAAATTTGGGTACGAAAAAAATGGGTACGAAAAAAAAATTTGGTAGGAAAAAAATGGGTACAAAAAAAATTTGGGTACGAAAAACATTTGATTACGAAAAATATTTGGGTACGAAAAAAATGGGTACGAAAAAATATGTGGGTACAATGGGTTCATGTTAAGGTTTTAGCATGGCGGACGCCGGATGGCGAAAAGACACTTCATGACACAATGAGCTTGCTATGACAAAACCTCAGGTTTTGTTCGAAAACAGCCAAGCTCATATGCATAAATCAGTGAGTAATAGTACTTATACTCAATAAAAGCTAGGCACAGCGTATAAAATCAGAACCACTGGGCTGAATCTGCTGAAACTTGGTCGCATTATACATTATGGTCCAAACATGCTACAGAATGAGCGCTTCTGGACCTGACAGCGTAAAACATTAACCGATAATGGACAGCACAAAATGGGTTATTTTGTACAAAAAAAAAGTAAACTTCAAGTGGCATTTGATGACTTTTAGACATCAGAAAGTTGCAAATGTTTAATATTCTGCACACTTCGACTTGTTTTTTGTTTTTTTTACAAATTTAGAAGCATTTATCCTTGGGGTGTATATAAACCCTGTTATTCAATGTCAAAAATAGCTAAGCAGCAATTCCCCTTTAACATTATTCCTTATATTTAATTGTATTGTTTAAAAAGATAACTGTGTATATTTAATCATAATGGCTCCATATTTCACACTTGATAGGCCACTGCTGGGGCTTGAACCCAGAACTCATCTCACATTGTAAGATGCATTTTTCAATTAAACTACAATGACTGTATCGTGTGAAGTGGAGCCAACATACACCCACATAAGTGAAAAAATCATTACGTCGATATATTTGTCCTGGGCGTTTCCCGACATGTCGCATAACTGTTTACAACAAAAGATGTATACATAGATAAATATACATACATGTAAATGGGAAAAAATGAACCATCTATTTTTAATTTTTGCTTCATATATACACATTTCCTAGCCATGATTTATAATTATATCATGTTGAAATCATTTTTAGACAGAATATTACTGAAACTGCAATAAACAATAAGATGGATAGATATAATGTTTACTTTTATCTAGTACAATGAACAAATGTTCTTCCGATGCCATTTTCACTAAGGTATAGGTATTGAATCCTGATATATATACGACTAAAAATGAACATCTAAACAGCAGTATTTTACATGAAGAGTACTCACAAAACCACAACAATAATACTCAATGAATGGGCTGTCCGAAATCCGAAAAATATGTACACTACAATAACAAGACGTTAATACAAAATATGCACGTTAACATTATTCAAGATATGAAAGCAATATATCAAGGGATATAGGAAATATTTGGGGTGGTACGCACACTTTAACAAAGAGTCAGTGTGCGAATTTCACATTTGAAACCACTAGCCCGTTCGGGCTACCAGATGGAATTTTTCACTAGCCCGAACCAAAGTTTACTAACCCGAACTGTTTATCACAAGTTTTTAAAATAAGTTTATATTTTTGCGGTTCTGGGTAGATTTTATTGCAGGTAGGGTGTAATTGATGAGGATTGCAACAAACAGTTGATCCCAATTAACTGGAAATGTTATTATAATATTTCATTTTCAATGACACAATACGATTATAATATTTATGTATGACGATATTCGTCAATCAATACCTTACATGCAGTCAAGATGCAAAGGTTTATATCCAGTCTGTAAATAATTTTAGATGTCAATTGTCCCAAATTTGAAATCCGAAACATTTAGCCGAAAGTCTTAGGCCGTATGATAAAGCGAATAGAGGGCAGTGTCTCCTCCCCCTAGCTTACTGTTTTTTATTATAGTCTTTCTAGGTCCAATTCTGGTGAGTACAATGTGAAAAATTATCAACCAGACCATCCGTAACATCGCATGTGTATTCATCATTCTAGATATTTTTTTATCAAGAATGTCGAAAATAAATTAAAATCGACAGATAATACCGTATCCGGAAACAACTGTCCAAAAACAATCAATGTAAGTCCTTGCACGTGAAATAAAATATGCATAACGTTTGACTGCCAAAACTGAAAACCAGTAAAAAGTAACCAAGCAACTACGCTATCAATATATAATTTGGTTGACATATTCTATTAAAATATGATATTGCAATGCGTTAATTCGTCAATAGATCATTACAAATCCAAGATGGCGGACATTTAAAACATTTGTAGACTTGTATGGTTTTCTGAAAGTACAGCAAATTGAACAACCTGGGTAGATCCGCATTTTATTTGCACAGTATCAAAAAAAAATTGTCATTCAAACTCTCATCATGTCAACATAATCGGAAGGGTGAGGAAACGCGATACGAAGCTAAATAAACCCTCTAAGGTATGGTTCAAACGATGGATGAAAATAATATTTTTGAGCATTTTTAATTTCAAAAGTTCGAAAAATCAATAGCCCAATCGGGCTAGTACCCATTGAAATTCAGTAGCCCGAAACAAGATCAACTAGCTCCGGGCTAGTGCGAATTTCGAACATTGTAGAGTTATCAATAATATGCATATTCTACATGGAAAAAGTGTCATAATTCTTATAAAATGCAAGTGATACAGTTGTCTGCTCTTGTATTGAGGTTGGGGTCATGTTGGTTAAGAAATATGCAAAATATGGAAGCAATATGTCAAGGGACATAGGAAATATTTGGGGTGGTACGCAAACTATAACATTTGCACGCTAACGCCAATGCCGGGGTGAGTAGGATAGCTCCACTTTATATATTTCATATATAATAGTCGAGCTAAAAAGTAAATATACTATATTATTAACAACAAGCTTACCTCAATCACAACTTTAATGCAATGCTTATAACAATAAAGTTACAATGATATTTCATTGATTAAAACTAACTTATTACTATTGGTTGCCTGCACTGGCAACCATCTTTAGTATTTTGGTTGCCCAGATAAAGAATAACGAGCCCAGAAATATGTACATGTGTATATTATACTTTCTTTTAATAAAATAATAGATAATTAAATAAATTTGCTGACATTGCACTACTCAATGTTTGATGTTTTATTATGAGCCTGAATTTAATTATTTCCTATTCCTAAATAATGAATGTTATTTAACTAGTATTGATCCATGGTGGTCAATTGTTATTCAATTTTTATTGCACTGAATTGTTTTAAGCTTTAAAAAAAAAACAAGTTGCCCGGCCAGACTATCAACTTTGGAAATTGAGTTGCCCAGGCCAAAACTACTTGTCCTGGGCTCACGGGAAACCACTAATTTTCATCCCTGTATACCCTTTCATTTTCTGTTCTTCCATCCTATTCTCAAAATGAATTTTAAACCACAATACTTTATAATAACATTTGTATTGAATGCTAACCATATTATGACCCAAAAAACAATTTTACAAACCCGTAATCCAGTCGCAGCGAGTTTTTTTAATTTAGTTTACCATTATCAGTGTTCTCTGTAAGACCGGCAGCGGGCCATTTCGCCGGTTACATTTACTCTAGACGCCAACTACTTTCCCCAAGTATATCAAGTAAAATGTCACAAATGCTTTAGTTTTACTGCATTGTTGCTGGCCATATAACTGGCTACTCAATTTTTTTTGGAAAACACTGAATTATGCATGACAAACACACAAAACTTAAAATCTTAGATTTGTTTTTAAAATAAATTGACACAGCTTGTCGCCATTAAAATCCCAAGATTCAAATAATGTTCCACGAGATACGTCAACAATTGCTTAATCAAATGAATGAAAAATAAAAGTAAAGAAAGCCGGATTTTACATAAATTCCAGGTTGATAAACACAACAAGGTAAAGGTACCTTGTAGTCGGTGAGATATAATAATAATACAGTTAGTAAGGCTCGTACCCTGGGTACGGTAAATATACTAAAATGTACCCGGGAATTTTAACACTTAATCGGTTGTTGTCGGCTATTTTGTACAAATATTAATATATGGTCACATTTATGTCAATTTTCTGTTCAATGGCATTTATATTATCAAAACTCATTGTTAAATCATTAATGTGATTTAATTTTAAATCTTAAATTGTTAAAAGTCGCATCATTGTATGACGTCGTCAAGTATAATATTTTCCGCGACGTTGCACATTAACTTTTTACCGCCATAGATTTTTTTAAAGAAACATTATTTGGTTTGCGAGGTCAGGGGTCAGATCAAAATTCCAAATAGTGCAGGGTCGCACATAATGCTCATAGCTACCATGTGTTTAAGTTTCATGGTTCTAGTGCTTATGGTGTAAGAGATAGTGGCTAGGACAGACGGACAGACTGATGGTGGAGATAACCACAATGAACCTGTTAACAGCCAACTAACGCTGCCAACAAAGCACAAGCTTTACGTGTCAGGATGTGGCACTATCTATACAAACTGCATAAGAAATAACAAGACGCTTAGGGTTTGAGGGACACCAAACCTGATTATGAGTCTTCCACACCTTAAGCATCTTAACCCTTTGCATGCTGGGAAATTTGTCGTCTGCTAAAATGTCGTCTGCTGAATTTCTAAAATTAGCATTTTCTTCGATTTTTATCAAAGAATACTATCAGAATAGCAAACAGTTTGGATCCTGATGAGACGCCACGTTGTGTGGCGTCTCATCTGGATCCAAACTGTTTTCAAAGGCCTTTAAAATTTGGTTCCCGCACTGAAAGGGTTAAATATACTTATTTGCTTGTGTACATGTACCTGATAATAAATTATTATTATTACCTGTTTTGGCATCAACAAGCTTTATCAATTGGCCCTCAAATTTTGCACATAAACGCTACACGATCAACCAATATGCCTTTTCATTTCAAGTCGGAAAGCAATTTAGCCCTTATTCGGCCATTATAGGGTGGAGGATCTATTTAAAATACAACTATTCCAGATACAAAAATATGAATTCATTTATTTAATGCACTTATTTTCTTCTCTTTTGCTACGAAATGACCAGTCATATTTTGCACTAGCAGATGATATTTATTTTTTTACATATGAAAGGTAAAAAGAAATTCAAGCAGCATTTTATAATATAAATTTAAAAATGCACTAAATCATGCACTTAAAAACAATATTATTGTGATTCTGTTATTTATAATCATATTAATAATGCCTCATTTTTCTCCATTTTATGGTTTACTATCTATTTTTCCCAATTTTATGGTTTATCTTGCTTATTTTCTGAATTCAAAAGGCACTGGCTTAAAAAAACTGTCTATGCATGTAACTGTATATTGAAATCTCATTATGAGTGATTATAAATGCATGATAAAATTCTAACATGTTATGTTATAGATAAATCTATATTGTTGGTAATTTTTCCTAAACATTATTAGCCACCGTTGTGGTCAAACATATTTTTTGTTATATTAATGACGTTGTTTCACAGATTACTGTAACAGAGCTACAGATTAGGTGCACATTTGTGTAAATACCCAATGTAAAATTGCCGATTACGCATAGAAAAATAAAACCATGCGTTCCGAAACCCAATTGAAATTGTCGATTAGGCATATCATATTTTTCCTTTGCATATTGAGTAAATCTGTCCCGGAAATACCCTCGTCCGAAATACCCGGATTCTTTCCGCTTTGTCCAAGCGCTTTCAGTATACGTGTTATTGTTGTGAAAATGTAGATGTTAATGTTATACTTGTTATGTACAAACTGACTTAAAATAAAATTTGTATTTGTATATTTGTATACCATGTGCTCAAGTGTTTTCAAATTCAGAATGACATTTCCCGGTATTTTAGAATATTCTGGCTTGTGTTGTTAACAAATTGTAGTGTAAATACAAACTCAAAGTAAATATTTAAAACTACCCGATTCACACTGAAATCAGTTTTATAATCCACCAGACGTATGTTGTTAATCACAAATAATAGATTTCAGAAAACAAAGGCAATGTTTACAATATTAGCAAAAGATGTCAAGGATGATCCGACAGTATCCAAATGAAAACTAGTCTTGGACAAAGCGACAATGGCTTCAAAATTGTGAATTTCAGACTGATGAGAGTTATTTTCATCTATTGTTAGATGCATTTGAAACATTTAAACCTTAAAACATTCCTCGATGCAGTAATTTATATTCATTCACCAATATATGTAGAAATGTATCCAAGAAAATGAGTATTCTTTGATTTATAGCGTGACATAAATATGTTACGACTCTGGTTGACTTTCGATACAGAGTTGGCTTCAGAGTACAGGTATGTCAATACCATATAAATTGTACGCTGAAGTTTCTTTAGCTAATATTTTTCTAATGTTGACAGACCATTGACATTGCTGGGGTTTGTTGATTTAAAGACTTATTATCATCACGGGCAGAAAAACATTATTGACATTAAACAGCGCGTCATTAATTAGACATCAGCTGCACAACTGTATGGTAAAAGGTAAATATGTATCTTAATAATTATGTTGACAACTAGCTTACGTAGCAACGTCCGAAAATATGAAATATCCGACATGTATTTCAATATTTAAAATTCAAGATATAATGACGACTGAACTGTTTTACTTTAAGTAAAAAACGGTAAAACTATGTTGAAAATGAAACACAACAAACTAAATACTTATCTGTTACGGCTAAACGACTAATTATCCCAATATAACACTGTCATTGAATCGCACATTTCAATTATAATTATTCCCCTTGAAAGTTAATGCATATTGATATAACGAATTCATCAAACGTTATCAAACATTAGTAATTTGAATAGCATCGGATTCGCACAATATTATGTGGATGTAAATCCGATCCGGTTGTTGTTTATGTGTCAAGCTCATTTTGTCAGTGACTGAGTGAGATATAATAAATTTCTTCCGTAGTAAAATCTACTGTAAAGTACACAATGATACTTACGTAATTCTGTCGTATCCGTCTGAATAAACATCCGCTGCACAAAATATAGACATTTGTATTAATGATAATTAAACACAATCATATTTTCTGTGCTTATTGAACTAATAACACTGAGTTTCTTTGTCGCGTTACAAGATGGCGGATGTCTAACGCTGTTTGTGAAGTGACGTCACAATGTTTATCTGTGCGCGTGCCCTTTCCCATAAAAGTATTTAAACACAAAATACTCGAAAACTTGATTTTTGCCAGGTATAACGCCTATGCCAACAGGTAGATAGCATTCTTGTCCATATACATGTCAAATTTCAGCAAACGTGTTCGGCCAGTTTTCAAGGCGCTCAAATCGCGGCTATATGCCTCAACTTAACGAAACTTAGCCCCCTTTATCATTCGTTCGAATGAACGTCATCAATGATGACGTCCAATACATCACTCATTCCATATGAGCCTGAATTTAATTATTTCCTATTCCTAAATAATGAATGTTATTTAACTAGTATTGATCCATGGTGGTCAATTGTTATTCAATTTTTATTGCACTGAATTGTTTTAAGCTTTAAAAAAAAAACAAGTTGCCCGGCCAGACTATCAACTTTGGAAATTGAGTTGCCCAGGCCAAAACTACTTGTCCTGGGCTCACGGGAAACCACTAATTTTCATCCCTGTATACCCTTTCATTTTCTGTTCTTCCATCCTATTCTCAAAATGAATTTTAAACCACAATACTTTATAATAACATTTGTATTGAATGCTAACCATATTATGACCCAAAAAACAATTTTACAAACCCGTAATCCAGTCGCAGCGAGTTTTTTTAATTTAGTTTACCATTATCAGTGTTCTCTGTAAGACCGGCAGCGGGCCATTTCGCCGGTTACATTTACTCTAGACGCCAACTACTTTCCCCAAGTATATCAAGTAAAATGTCACAAATGCTTTAGTTTTACTGCATTGTTGCTGGCCATATAACTGGCTACTCAATTTTTTTTGGAAAACACTGAATTATGCATGACAAACACACAAAACTTAAAATCTTAGATTTGTTTTTAAAATAAATTGACACAGCTTGTCGCCATTAAAATCCCAAGATTCAAATAATGTTCCACGAGATACGTCAACAATTGCTTAATCAAATGAATGAAAAATAAAAGTAAAGAAAGCCGGATTTTACATAAATTCCAGGTTGATAAACACAACAAGGTAAAGGTACCTTGTAGTCGGTGAGATATAATAATAATACAGTTAGTAAGGCTCGTACCCTGGGTACGGTAAATATACTAAAATGTACCCGGGAATTTTAACACTTAATCGGTTGTTGTCGGCTATTTTGTACAAATATTAATATATGGTCACATTTATGTCAATTTTCTGTTCAATGGCATTTATATTATCAAAACTCATTGTTAAATCATTAATGTGATTTAATTTTAAATCTTAAATTGTTAAAAGTCGCATCATTGTATGACGTCGTCAAGTATAATATTTTCCGCGACGTTGCACATTAACTTTTTACCGCCATAGATTTTTTTAAAGAAACATTATTTGGTTTGCGAGGTCAGGGGTCAGATCAAAATTCCAAATAGTGCAGGGTCGCACATAATGCTCATAGCTACCATGTGTTTAAGTTTCATGGTTCTAGTGCTTATGGTGTAAGAGATAGTGGCTAGGACAGACGGACAGACTGATGGTGGAGATAACCACAATGAACCTGTTAACAGCCAACTAACGCTGCCAACAAAGCACAAGCTTTACGTGTCAGGATGTGGCACTATCTATACAAACTGCATAAGAAATAACAAGACGCTTAGGGTTTGAGGGACACCAAACCTGATTATGAGTCTTCCACACCTTAAGCATCTTAACCCTTTGCATGCTGGGAAATTTGTCGTCTGCTAAAATGTCGTCTGCTGAATTTCTAAAATTAGCATTTTCTTCGATTTTTTATCAAAGAATACTATCAGAATAGCAAACAGTTTGGATCCTGATGAGACGCCACGTTGTGTGGCGTCTCATCTGGATCCAAACTGTTTTCAAAGGCCTTTAAAATTTGGTTCCCGCACTGAAAGGGTTAAATATACTTATTTGCTTGTGTACATGTACCTGATAATAAATTATTATTATTACCTGTTTTGGCATCAACAAGCTTTATCAATTGGCCCTCAAATTTTGCACATAAACGCTACACGATCAACCAATATGCCTTTTCATTTCAAGTCGGAAAGCAATTTAGCCCTTATTCGGCCATTATAGGGTGGAGGATCTATTTAAAATACAACTATTCCAGATACAAAAATATGAATTCATTTATTTAATGCACTTATTTTCTTCTCTTTTGCTACGAAATGACCAGTCATATTTTGCACTAGCAGATGATATTTATTTTTTTACATATGAAAGGTAAAAAGAAATTCAAGCAGCATTTTATAATATAAATTTAAAAATGCACTAAATCATGCACTTAAAAACAATATTATTGTGATTCTGTTATTTATAATCATATTAATAATGCCTCATTTTTCTCCATTTTATGGTTTACTATCTATTTTTCCCAATTTTATGGTTTATCTTGCTTATTTTCTGAATTCAAAAGGCACTGGCTTAAAAAAACTGTCTATGCATGTAACTGTATATTGAAATCTCATTATGAGTGATTATAAATGCATGATAAAATTCTAACATGTTATGTTATAGATAAATCTATATTGTTGGTAATTTTTCCTAAACATTATTAGCCACCGTTGTGGTCAAACATATTTTTTGTTATATTAATGACGTTGTTTCACAGATTACTGTAACAGAGCTACAGATTAGGTGCACATTTGTGTAAATACCCAATGTAAAATTGCCGATTACGCATAGAAAAATAAAACCATGCGTTCCGAAACCCAATTGAAATTGTCGATTAGGCATATCATATTTTTCCTTTGCATATTGAGTAAATCTGTCCCGGAAATACCCTCGTCCGAAATACCCGGATTCTTTCCGCTTTGTCCAAGCGCTTTCAGTATACGTGTTATTGTTGTGAAAATGTAGATGTTAATGTTATACTTGTTATGTACAAACTGACTTAAAATAAAATTTGTATTTGTATATTTGTATACCATGTGCTCAAGTGTTTTCAAATTCAGAATGACATTTCCCGGTATTTTAGAATATTCTGGCTTGTGTTGTTAACAAATTGTAGTGTAAATACAAACTCAAAGTAAATATTTAAAACTACCCGATTCACACTGAAATCAGTTTTATAATCCACCAGACGTATGTTGTTAATCACAAATAATAGATTTCAGAAAACAAAGGCAATGTTTACAATATTAGCAAAAGATGTCAAGGATGATCCGACAGTATCCAAATGAAAACTAGTCTTGGACAAAGCGACAATGGCTTCAAAATTGTGAATTTCAGACTGATGAGAGTTATTTTCATCTATTGTTAGATGCATTTGAAACATTTAAACCTTAAAACATTCCTCGATGCAGTAATTTATATTCATTCACCAATATATGTAGAAATGTATCCAAGAAAATGAGTATTCTTTGATTTATAGCGTGACATAAATATGTTACGACTCTGGTTGACTTTCGATACAGAGTTGGCTTCAGAGTACAGGTATGTCAATACCATATAAATTGTACGCTGAAGTTTCTTTAGCTAATATTTTTCTAATGTTGACAGACCATTGACATTGCTGGGGTTTGTTGATTTAAAGACTTATTATCATCACGGGCAGAAAAACATTATTGACATTAAACAGCGCGTCATTAATTAGACATCAGCTGCACAACTGTATGGTAAAAGGTAAATATGTATCTTAATAATTATGTTGACAACTAGCTTACGTAGCAACGTCCGAAAATATGAAATATCCGACATGTATTTCAATATTTAAAATTCAAGATATAATGACGACTGAACTGTTTTACTTTAAGTAAAAAACGGTAAAACTATGTTGAAAATGAAACACAACAAACTAAATACTTATCTGTTACGGCTAAACGACTAATTATCCCAATATAACACTGTCATTGAATCGCACATTTCAATTATAATTATTCCCCTTGAAAGTTAATGCATATTGATATAACGAATTCATCAAACGTTATCAAACATTAGTAATTTGAATAGCATCGGATTCGCACAATATTATGTGGATGTAAATCCGATCCGGTTGTTGTTTATGTGTCAAGCTCATTTTGTCAGTGACTGAGTGAGATATAATAAATTTCTTCCGTAGTAAAATCTACTGTAAAGTACACAATGATACTTACGTAATTCTGTCGTATCCGTCTGAATAAACATCCGCTGCACAAAATATAGACATTTGTATTAATGATAATTAAACACAATCATATTTTCTGTGCTTATTGAACTAATAACACTGAGTTTCTTTGTCGCGTTACAAGATGGCGGATGTCTAACGCTGTTTGTGAAGTGACGTCACAATGTTTATCTGTGCGCGTGCCCTTTCCCATAAAAGTATTTAAACACAAAATACTCGAAAACTTGATTTTTGCCAGGTATAACGCCTATGCCAACAGGTAGATAGCATTCTTGTCCATATACATGTCAAATTTCAGCAAACGTGTTCGGCCAGTTTTCAAGGCGCTCAAATCGCGGCTATATGCCTCAACTTAACGAAACTTAGCCCCCTTTATCATTCGTTCGAATGAACGTCATCAATGATGACGTCCAATACATCACTCATTCCATATTTTGCATTATCACATTCATTTTGTAACTAGAGTTGCGACACCTTAAGGGTTTCGCGGGATGGAATGAGTGGAGAGTTCATATCAAATTGAAAATCGATTATTTCAAAATAAAAAATTGGTACGAAAAAATATGTGGGCAGTGGGTACGAAAAAAAAAAAAATGGGTACAAAAACAAATTTGAGTACGAAAAAAAAAGGGTACAAACAAAATAAAGGTACAAAAAACTATTTGGGTACGAATAAAAAATTAGGTACGAACAAATTTGTGTACGAAAAAAATTTGAGTACGAACAAATGGGTACGAAAAAATTTGGGTACGTACAAATTTGTGTACGAAAAAATAATGGTTACGAACATAATATGGGCAGGAAAAAAAACTATTTTGGTTACGAAAACAAATTAGAGTACGAAAAAATAAAGGAACCCAAAAAACTTAGGGTACGAAAACTATTTGGGTACGAAAAAAATGGGTACAAATAAAAATTTGGGTACAAAAAAATCTGGGTACGAAACAAATTTGGGTACTAAAAAAATGGGTACGAATTTTTTATTTTGGTACGAAAAAAATGGGTATGAAAAAAAATGGGTACGAACAAATTTGGGTACGAAAAAGATTGGTACGAAAAAAAAAATGGGTACAAACAAATTTGGGTTTGAAAAACATATGAGTACGAAAAAAATGGGTACGAAAAAAAATTGGGTACGAAAACAATTGGGAACAAAAAACATTTGGGTACGAAAAAAATGGGTACGAAAAAAAAATTGTTACGAAAAAAATTTGGTACGAAAAAAAATTTAGGTACGAAAAAAATGGGTACAAAAAAAAATGGGCACGAAAAAAAAGGGATACCAAAAAAATTGGGTACCAAAAAAATTGGATACGAAAAATTTGGGTACGAAAAACATTTGGGTACGAAAATAATGTGTACACATTTTTTTTTAGGTACGAACAAATTTGGGTACGAAAAACATTTGGGTACGACAAAAATGATTACGAAAATCGAAAAATTGGGGTATGAAAAATCTAATTTGAATTGTCTAGCCCGTTAATTGTCTCCTGAGGGTGAATTGTCTTGGTGTTGCTATTAAAGCTACATGTACTTCCGGCCAAGCCACGTGTTTATAGCGATTGCGCAATAAAAAACACCACTTTTTCGTGATTTAATCAAAAACTAGATTTTTCCCAGTTATAACGAATACGCCAACAGGTAGATCGCGTTATATGTACAGTTAATGGAAAATTTCATAGGGCCATACATTGTAACTCTGTGAAAAATCATCTGACCAGAACCGGCTGATAATATGCATGTCTCCTCTTGGTAGTGAAGCTTCCCATTAAGTTTAATTGAATTCCAGTCATTAGTTGCTGAAAAATAGCCCAGACAAAAATTGTGCACGGACGGACAGACGAAGCGGCGACTATATGCTCCCCCCTTAAAAAATTTGGGGAGAGCATAATAAAGAAGTTGTGGCAATTTAAAGGTGGTACGCAAACTTTAAAATAGATTTATCAATTATATGCTTATTCTTAGTGAAAAAAAGGCCATAATTGTTACAAAATGCTTGATACAGTTATCTGCTTTTGTTTATACATTGGGGTCATGTTGGTTAAGAAGCAAAATACATGTATGAAAGCAATATGTCAAGGGACATAGGAAATATATTCGAGGTGGTACGCAAACATTCCAATGCGCGCACCTACGCCGGGGTGAGTAGGATAGGTCCACTATATATATTTTATATATAATAGTCGAGCTAAAAAGTAAATATACTATAAACAAATAGCTTACCTCAATCACAATTTTAATGCAATGCAGTTAAACAATAAAGTTACAATGATATGCCAGGGATTGAAACTAACTTTTTACTATTGTGGGCAACCATCTTTATTATTTTGGTTGCCCAGATAAAGAATAATGAGCCCAGAAATATGAACATGTGAATATTATTATACATTTTTTTAATAAAATAATAGATAATTATATACATTTGCTGACAAAACACATGTTCAATGCATGATGTATTATTATGAGCCTGAATTGAATCATGTCCTATTCCTAAATAATGAATATTATTTAACTAGTATTGATCCATGGTGATCAATTGTTTTTCAATTTTTATTGCACTGAATTGTTTTAAGATTAAAAAAAAACAACAAGTTTACCAACTTTTGAAATTGAGTTGCCCAGGCCAAAATCTACTTGCCCCGGGCTAATGGGAAACCACTTATTTCCATCCCTGTATGCTCTTCATTTTCTGTTCTTCCATCCCATTCTCAAAATTAATTATAAAGCACAATATTTTTTAATAACATTTGTATGAATTACTAACCATTATCACCCAAAACACAATTTTACAATGCTGTAATCGTGTCGTAAAGATTTAGTTTACTTTTATCAGTGTTCTCTTTAAATACCGGCAGCCAGCGATTCTGCCGGTTACATTTACTCTTACATTTACATGACGGCTACTTTTCCCAAATATATCAAGTAAATGTAATAAATGCTTTTGTTTTACTGCATAGTTGCCGGCCATAAAATGTATAACTGGCTTCTCAATTTTTTCTGGAAAACACTGAATTATGCATGACAAACACACAATACTTAAAATCTTAGATTCGTTTTTAAAATAAATTGACACTTCCAGCTTGTCGCAATTAAAATCCAAAGATTCAAATAATTTTCCACGAGGTACGTCAACAATTGCATAATCAAATGAATGAAAAATAAAAGTAAAGAAAGCCGGATTTTACATAAATTCCAGGTTGATAAACACAACAAGGAAAAGGTAACTTGTAGTCAGTGAGATATAATAATAATACAGTTAGTAAGGCTCGTACCCTGGGTACGGTAAATATACTAAAACGTACCCGGGAATTTTAACACTAAATCGGTTGTTGTCGGGTATTTTGTAAAAATTAATTATGTTTACATTTATGTCAATTTTCTGTTCAATGGCATTTATATAATCAAAACTCATTGTTAAAATCAATAATGTGATTTAATTTTAAATCTTAAATTGTTTAAAGTCACGTCATTGTATGACGTCGTCAAGTATATTATTTTCCACGACATCGCACGTTCACTTTTTACCGTCATAGATTTTTAAAAAAAAACATTATTTGGTTTGCAAGGTCCGTGAAATGGGGAACACCATATTCGGTATTTATTTTATGTTTTAACAATTAATTCATGCTGTGTAATAAATATTGTATAAGATATTTCGATATTGATTGAAAATGTTTCAAATTGTTATTTATGAAACCTCTTATTCTAATGAGTGTATGCTATTATATTATACTTTGAAAAGCATATCTGTTGTACTATAATCTTATTATTCATTTTTTATTGTTAATTTCATTTATTGTAAAGAATCGTCAATGTTACATCTAGTCGCCAATGCTTGTTGTCAGTGTTAGTCGTAAATGCTCGTGATCATTGTCGTCAATGATAGTCGTCAATCCTTATCGTCATTATTCATGAAGGAAATAAAAGCAGCAACAGAGACGTATTCTTGATTACTTGCTTATTCCTACGGCGTCCTCTCAACACTCAAACTAAAAAGCATGTTGATGCAGATTTTTTAAAACAGAAGGTTGTTTAAGGTAAACAATATTGTTTTACGTTATCGGTAGCATGTTTAACGACATTGGATTTTTGGCGGATATACAACTCGAATACAATCTAATATTTGCGGGTATGTTTAAGTTTATTTACCGTACCCGGGGAACATGTAAGTAAAGTTAAGAGTACCCGGGGTACATGTACCGGTAAGTAGTACCCGAGCTGAGAATGACCAATCGAGCCTTAGTAAGTGAGTAATGGTGTATGGGATAGCATGCACTGAGGGTGTATATTTTTCATGAACAAGTCAATTGAAGGTGTTAGAGATGCATTGATCCATAACATTAAAAAGGGTAATTAACCAAGGGCTTATTAAAATTAAAACGATGACATTTCATTGTACCAGCTGTTTATTGTTGAGTACTGTAAGCTTGCAATATTTTAAATAATGTAAACAACTTACCTTGTATTAAGTTGGCACATTGTTGTCAGGTGTAGAAACTTTTTATACTTATTTCTGTTAAGTTGCACTGGCAGAACCAAAAGAATTATGTAGTCGTTTCTGAATAATCACGAAACAACCTACTAATGCATATATGCTTGCCAGTTACTGAGTTTGTGCATTTCCATTCATTATATTATCGGCCTTGGCAAACAGCGTAGACCCAGATGAGACGCCGTCTGATGTCTGCTATTTCGTTACGCTGAAGATTTCCATATCCACGGGAGTTTTTGTGTCAAATGTTATGGTTTTTCAATAGATCGTATACTTATCTACAAAACAGCGAATTAGCGTTCACTTTACATCATCTATGTTATTTTGTTTATACTTTCGAGCGTTCTTATTGAACCTGTATTGGCAGCCATTGGTCGACGCCGTCTGCTATTTCAAACGCCGATGATTTCCATATCCACTGGTGTTTTTTGTATGTCAAATTTTATTGTTTTTTCGTTGGATCGTATACTTATCTACAAAATAGCTAACTAGCGTTCACTTTACATCATTGATGATGATCTTATTTTGTAAATATTGTGTGAGCGTTCATTCCTACGTTGCTATGTCGTCAGCCATTTTGACGGTTGGTTTGTTTACTTTCGGTTTCTACTGCAAACGAAATTAATTGATTTGCTGCTCACGTTTATTTATTGATTTAATAATAAAATATTAAACCCTAATAATGTAATAGATATTATCGGATAAATAGAATACCATTCTAATACCAGTGTGTACTTACATTTATCTCGGAAAGCCTAGCCGTGTAAACCTTTCTTCAACTCGTAGCACACAAATTCACAATACGTTGAATAACACATTGATTTATGTGATGTTTATTAAAAAAACACACTTGTGTACTTCCGATTGATATTCAAACACAATTATTACGTCTTTGTTTATCGATTAAACGCCTAACTTTATATTAAATTAATAACGCGTAACGTCAGTTTCTTTGTTTCGTAGCAAGATGGAAGCTAGCCTAAGCGCTTTTCATGACGTCATGCGCGCGTGCTCTTTCCCATAAAAATATTTAAACGCAAAATACTCGAAAACTTGATTTTTGCCAGGTATAACGCCTATGCCAACAGGTAGATCGCATTCTTGTCCATATACATGTCAAATTTCAGCAAACGTGTTCGGCCAGTTTTCAAGGCGCTCAAATCGCGGCTATATGCCTCAACTTAACGAAACTTAGCCCCCTTTATCATTCGTTCGATTGAACGTCATCAATGATGACGTCCAATACAGCACTCATTCCATACAAAGCAGTTTTATCAACATCATCAGATGTATCTTCATTTGTGTAGGTATTTATAAAAAAAACTGTACTACACAGTGGTCCGATATTAAATTAGGATCAAAAACCTCAAACTTATCAACACATTTAAATAAAGCAGGCGAACACATAACAAGATCGATAACACTAGACCCGTTACTGGTTATACAAGTAAATTTTCCAATCCTACTATCTACACCTACTCTACCATTCAACACTTTTAACCCAGTCATTTTACAAAACTCAAGTAAACAATTACCGTGCTCATTTACAACTTTATCTTGACTTAATCTTGGTAAAAAACTATCTGCGATATAATCGTCTGGTAATACATTAAATCGTTGTAAATCATTATTTTCAACATAATCGGCTTTAACGCCAATTCTTGAATTAAAATCTCCACAAACTATAAATCTGCAGTTATTATTATAATTATGTTCGAACTGTATCATATCGTTTAAAACTTGATCAAATAAACTTTCGTTAATAAACATTTCCCTACTGCTTCCATGTGGCACATTATACGCCAAACAAAGTAAAACATCAATCCCGTTTTCAAACAAATAACCTTTAAGTTTTATCCACATAATACAATCATCTCTACTTTTCAAGAAATCAATACTGTTTTTCAAACGATCGGCAATATAAATCATTATTCCACCACTAGCCCGTTTTGTCCCTTTAAGATGTACAGTTCTACTAAGCATATAATAATGAAAACCCTCGACATCATATTTATACAAAGAATTAGACCATGTTTCTGTAAATAATAGTATTTCGTTTTCGGCAAAAACTGTTTTCATTTCACCTGATAATAATTTGTTATAACGTTTCCCGATAAGTCCCTGCACATTCAATAAACACATTTTAATTCCCGTGCTCTCTCCGTTACTGTCCACGTTCTGTGGCGTCTCATCTGGATCCAAACTGTTTGCAAAGGCCTTTAAAATTCAGCTCCAGCGCTTTAAGGGTTAAGAAGAAGCGAGCGCAACGAAGACAGGCCATTCTTTGCCAATTCGATTTAACATCTGTGTTTTTAACTTAAAATACAGCCTGTAATTTGATTTGCCAAGTAAATACTAGACATTAGATTATAATAGAATTCCATAATGATTACAACAGCTTCTAAGAAGGCAGAGTTCAAAACACACGATCATAAGCCTTTGATAGTTTACGATATCATGAATGTGCGTATAAAGTGTCGTCCCAGACTAGCCTGTGCAGTCCACAGACACTTTCCGCTTTTATGATATTTTTCGTTTCAATAAAGAATCTTCTTAGCAAAAATCAAGTTAAGGCGGAAAGTGTCGTCCCTGATAAGCCTGTGCGGACTACACAGGCTAATCTGAGACGACACTTTACGCACGTGCATTTAGCCCTCTTTTCAAAGCGCATGGCAAAAATGGGTGCAACCAAACCATCTTATGTGTTCAAAATGCGGGTAATATTCTTTGTATGCAATAAAAAGATTGGTTTCATCCATTGAGTGCATCACGCAAGAGAAAGATCTGGCCGCACATCATTTCTAGCTTTTATTTTTTAACTCAGTCTTTGTAAAACCAGTAGGAAACATGACCATGTTTGAAAATCTGCCATACACATGTTCCGATGACGTATATATACATGTATATAAATATATAAGTATATTATATATATGCGTACCAATTAATAAGAATATTTATTCATTCTCCGCCTTTGCTCTCTAATGTAAAATAACATCAATATTAATTTTAACGAAGGCATTCTTTTTAAAAGATATTTATTGTTTACATTTTATGTATTATTTATGTACAAGGAAATAATTTATCATCATAAATAATTCAGATTTTAAGGGGAAAACATATTTTGATAATAAAGAGGTGCTTTATTACTCAAGCTCTAACCTTTACCTCGAAGGAAGCCATACAGGTTTTGTGCGCGACACACTGTATTATAAAGGTGAGCATTATTGTTTCAACATCCTTGATGCATGATCAAGATATGGGTCGGGCAATTCTAAGTTTGATAATTTAGTTCAGTGCTATGAACATAGACCGAAAGGTCTTATGGTCATCCTAAAGGTAGCCACTTAGGTTTAACACGTAATTCTTCGAAATAGTGCAATACATGGTCAACGTATTAAACGGATATGCCTTACTTTTAAGATGAAAAGCCGTATATTGTTTGACCTTAAGGTTTAATCTTGACATTGAAAGTAGCATCGTGGTTCTTGGGTGCGACACCCAGTCTCACATAGGTGAACATTGTGCCAAATTATTTCGAAATACCACTCCACAGAAATAGCCCCGCCCCAACCTGCAGGTGTGGTGTATAAATAGACGATCGATGTGATTTTTATCAGCAGACCTGTTCCAAGTGGGAGATGCCTTAACTAATGTCATTCGTTTTAAAGCATAACTGACACCGAGAGATAACGTATTCTCGTGTGCTTTACGGATCTGCAAATATGCATAAATATCATAGAGCATAACAACAATAATTAATGAATTAAAAATTGATATTGTATCGGTTCATCATACATTTAAAATATGGATAAAGTAAGTGGTTTCTTGAAATTATTAAACAATGGTCGTTTGCATTTACATTGAAATTTAAATTTGAAAGAAAGAACGTCCATGCGCTTAAAATGCACCCAGCAAGTAAAGAATTTGTTATATTGACCGGCAGTTTGAAAGGGTGTACCTGAGCGGTTCAAAGACACAAAAACTGCATTTAAAATGAAATCAATCATTTGAGACATGTTTTGAAAGAGTCTTTACAATAAAACTGAATATACACTTTAAGCGGACTTTGAAATACAACCATAAGATGTTCAGTAAAATGCAACTTTTACTTGTGGAAATAATAAGGTGAAGTGCGAAATACTTAAGACTGTGCTTCCCGGGTCAGTCGTCGTCGTCACCAACAATTTACACAAATATAGTCCTATCGTTGACTGCAGGTTGGATTTGTTAAATATTATGATGTGCATGTGATGATCATTTTACACATTTCTTCAATTTAAATATATAGTGGTTGCCTGTCGCCTCGTTCCTGTCTCGCCCCACCACTCATGTCGCCGCCCACCTCCAATTTATGTCGTGTCTTCCCAATGTATACCCTGGCTTCTCCTACTTTTCTCTTGTCTCATCCAATTGGACTCCAGTCCGCTCGCACTTCAATATTATTTTCTTCAAATTCATTCATGTCTTCAACCATCTCACCCATTCTGGCATTCTCTCGCCCCATCGTCTCGCAGTTTCTTACCTGGCAATCCCTCTCTCTCCATCTTCATAACAATCATTTTCTCTTAAAGATGTGTGATGCGGTTTAAATGAAAATTGAGTTATATGTATGTTAAGTTAATAAGCCTAAATTTCCGATCACTAAATAATAAAAATAAAAACAGACCTAGACGTTAAAAACAAAAGCTTCGGAATGTACGTTCGGATGTACGGCAGGACATGTGCAATGCTCCATGCCTCCCATTCCTATACTTAAAAATAAAATAAACGATCAGCCAATACATTCAACACGCACTTTATTTATGTATAATTTTATGATATAGGACGTACATGCATTTAGCAGGGTTTACCCCCAGAAAGCAGCTCAGTTACGCAATAATGGTCTTAGTACAACTAAGTTTATCTAAACCTATTTTAAGGGTATAAGTTGAGCCTTCTAGATTTAATTTACATCGTCCATAAGAACCTCAAAGTTGGCAAGTTTCGTTCCATAACCAATCTGCAATCCGCAATCAGTTGCTTGTATGCAACCTAAACAGAAAGCAATCATTCAGGACTTAAATGTCCTTGTTCACAGTTGGGTCAAATTACAATCGGCCAAATATGTGTCATAGATATAGGATCTGGCACGAGTTGTCATATCATACCATAGTTTATTAAACGAGTTCAGGAATTTTGTTAGTAAGCGAGCCTATGGCGAGCTTACTAACGAATTTCCTGGGCGAGTTTAATAAAATATGGTATGATATGACAACGAGTGTCAGATCTTTTTTATCACATGCTTTTAAATGGCCAAATTAAATAAATATTTACGCAAACATAATGATAAATCCAGAATGTGGTTTACATTTAGTGACGTCATTTGACGTTGCAACGTCTTTTCAGCAAAATAATAAAATGCGATTGGTCAATAAACGAAAACAAAGCCAATGGAAACGCTACAAAAAGGTTGTATTACACATGTGTAATAAAAAAATATGTAATGGTTATATAAGATGGGAAACAGGGTATGGCATGTGATAAAGGACTGTATAGAGTATGTTTAAATTAGCGAAATAAAAACTCGTGACTGAGAATTATGTTTAAAATATTTCTTCATAAAAATATAATGACCATTCTAAATAGGTAATATATAAAGCATTGAAAACGCTGTTCCTCGACACGTATAGTATTCAAACAGAGTTCATAATTCACTAGTTATTAATACAGCGAAGCGCACTGGCAATGTTATGCTTATAAAGGGCCGGGGTTCGAAAACCGGCGAATGAAATATTTTTCATTAAACTTGTGTTCTTGTCCCTAATTAAGATTATTCAAAACGGTATATATTTGTTTAAAGACATATTTAATTGCTTTCTCGAAAATCTCAAAAATATGTTAACAAGTCCATTTTAAAAATAAAGAAAAAGCAATTAGAGGGACGGCCTAGAGTTCACTGAAATAGAGATATCTCTTCTTGCTCAATAGTGTTCCTAGTTCATGCCTAACTAGGTTGTATGTACACGTTTGAAACAACTGATAGATTAACCACTTATAAATCATGTCCTTTTCGTAATATGTACCAACTGCAATCATTAATTAAATTAAAACAACAATAATTTTGTATAAAAAAACACTTTTTTTATTATGGCATTCATATATTGGAGCATGTTTGGCTTACTTTTGTGTAAAAACAATTATACGTGTATATCATTTCATGACCACCGTCGAATGTCTATGCGCGTATAATAATTTATATAAATGGCATAATGCATTTTACGAAATACAACTTGAATTTTAATATTAATAGGAAACGCAGTGAACGTGGTCCTTATTATTGTGAACTTTGGGCAAGATTCGTTACATGAAAATGTCCGGAATTTTCATCAGTTCAAGTTTTTTTTTTACAAGGGTTGCATAATTTTAGTGAGTGTTTATGTCAAGCATTACATTGTTTAACAAACTAACGACAACCTTATGTATTACATTTACTTTCCAACGAACAGATAAAAGCTTTCTATTTTCTAAATATCTCCGATTTCAAATTGTGTAATACACTTTTTTTATTCAGTCAACGTCGAAAGAAATAGGATTTTTAAAAATATTGATTTTTTTTGGGAGTACAGAGAAAGCTTACGTTATCGCGTGCGCGCAGTTCAGGTTTTATGCTGTTCGCTGCTCATCAGTATCTAAGGGTTCGAAATGAAGTCTTTAAAACTTGAATCTAGTAAGAAAGTTTTTATATTAAATGTAACGTTCTAATGCGTATCTAAGTGGTTACAGGTTAAAGGAGATTTTATGTCATTCAAAATAGTTTCTCTCAAAATAAACAAAAAAGCGGGGTGCGGTTTTAGTGGGGAATCAGTTCAAACATTAAGTCTTAATTTTACAAATAATCTGGGACAACCCCTAAGTACGGGCCAATCGCACAAATTACGATGTTTAGCGCACGATGACGTGTTCGCGATCGTGCCAGTCTTGCATAAACAACAAATTTCAAGGGGTAATTATGTGAACTTGGCCATGTTGCGAAAAGGCGCGTTTAAGTAGTCAACGTTTTGTAAAAGGGGGTGTTCTTCAGTTGTCGGCACAAGGTTCTGGTAAGCAGCGCCATAAAAGATGTATGAATAAATAAATATATCGTATGTTAACGCTTACAAATAGATTTGGCGGTACTAGTGGTATGCATTCCTAAAATAAAAATTCTGGAGTTTAAGAAAAAAAACATTAATAAAATAGTTGCATCGTGAGCAAACATACAATTACTGAAAAACAAATTCAATCGCCGATAGGATCCTTCATGTTCGTTTGCATGGAAATTCCGGTTTGGAGGAGATTAATTTACACCACCTGCGGCATAACAAAAAACATTCAACTGCATACATATAACGCGAGCTGTTACAGGCAAAACTTAAAATGCTTAAACTTAAAATCCGGTTATAATTTTTGCGCAATTATAACGATGTGTCAATTTTACCGACACTGGATTTCAAATGGCAACACTCACTTCAGTCACATGTTTACAGACAGCGCTGGTGGTCTTGGTTTTGGGATTTATTTTAAAGGTCACTGGAAAATAAGATGTTAATGTTTCATTAAAAGAATGACGCGGTTATTTATATATTAAACACGTGAACTTTTCCGGCCGATTTGTGAAACGTCTTTAAGATGCAGCAAAAAGTCATTTGTCAACATGATGTCGTGAAATAGGTAGCGTTCGTATATTACCGATTGCAGCGTTCTAAACAATATTAGCTCGGCGTGTTGTTTAAGCGGTACTGGTCCGCGGGTCTCTCACATGTCGTTCTATTTGTAGCCTATTGTTTTAAAAATAATATATCTTCCTATAGCTACCTTTCCAAGTAAAGTTATATTCATAAATATATGAAATGGTGCGATATTAGCAATATTTTTGAAATAAAAAATTCTCCCTCCAAACATGTTCTCCATCACGAAAAACGGTTAACCCATGAATGCCTAGCGTCTAGAAAAAAGGCCTTGGCAAACAGTGTAGACCCATATGAAACGCCGCATGATGCGTCGTCTAATCAGGGTCTGCGCTGTTTTCTTAAAGGAATTTCATACAAAACAGACCCTGATGAGACGCCGCAGAGGCCTTTTTTTCTAGACGCTAGGCATAAATGGGTTAATTTCCGAAGTATTCTTTGAAAGCAAGTTTTACTTTTAGAAAAAATATGGGTAATCGGGGATTCAATCCCGTACTTAGCCGGCGTTCGCGCCATACAGACAGGCAAGAGCAACATGAGAGCCCCAGAAAGCGAACAAATCGGTTGATGGAGCATGCGCGGAATGCCAAAGGCGCAGTTCCGACACGCAGTCAAGTCAAACGTACTGATAAATAAAGCACCGGAAATACTTTTTTCCAAAATAGAGGGTAACACTCTTGTCAATGTGTCGTTAAGTAAACTATCGAGAAAAAAACAAAAACAAGACTTTACTATATTTGGAACGCCCTCCCAAATTCCGTTTTTGTGTTAAATAATATTTCACCCCGATTAATTAGCAACGGCGCTTGTGGTTCGGACCAGGTGAAATATCTTATACCATGTTTCTTGACAAATTTAATATACCGTTTGACCCGCAAAATATATATAACCATAGACAAATTCGAGTTGATGTATTTTATAGTATCTCACGCACTATTTCTAGCGTAATTAATGTTTTCTACTTCATTTTTGTGTTTCTGCACGGAGGATGTTTACCCATCTAGTTTTATTTTCAATATTTGTACACATTTAAGGAATAAAAACAACGTTTAAATATACGTATTATCTATTGAACAAACCAATAACATGAAAACAAAAGTAAATACAATTCCTTGCAAAATCTTAAAGTAGCACTCTCATCTGGTTATATCCTTGTCATGTACAAAGCAGATGTAAAACATTTCTGCTTAAACATAGACAGATCCATTTCGACCCAAGCGCTCGATGTTCGCCTTCCTAGTTACTCTGTCATAAAACTGCAGGTAACTAGCCAGGTTTTCTTGGTTCACGTTTGATAAAAACTCAGTCATGGACTCGTTCACAGAGAGACCGGAAACAGCGCCATGATTAGTCGGCTCATTTATCGTTACGCGGTATCTCGGAAGTCTCGCGTGATTAGACTTGTTTCCATCTATTTGGACATCCTTTTCTGACGTAGACTGGGTCATGTATGGCCGACGCTTCCAGTCCTGACTGGTATACGATTTACACTGTATACTGCTAAAAGTGTTCAAACCACTGTCCAGCGACTCAGAATAATTGCAATCCAAAGGTTTCCACGCTTCTGGTCTGCACAGATCCCCTTCGGATCGACTCTTCTGTGCAAAACATCGACTTCCGGCTTTGATGTTTACTCGCATTTTCAGCACTCTTCTCTGGGACGTGCGTTTTGGCGTGGAGCATTTCGGACCGGAAGAGGAATCTATGTTCTGACTCTAACAATTCCATACGCTCATTATCTTGTCTGCATTTGCTGTTAGTCGCCTTTCTTCTCCTGTTGAATCCAGTGATGACGTTGACATATATCCGGATGTTTCGCTGTCACATTCGTTTTGACCGGAAGTGGCTACTGTAGACGAATTGGCAGAGTGCTGCATTATTGACACATCGGTAACACATAAGACACATCCCTCAGTGTTTGCGGTTGGTAACTCTGAACTGTACATCTGCAAACAAAAAAGTATAACTTATTTTAAATACATATCGTTGTAAAATACATTTACTTTTTATTTGACAGTTATAAGAAACATAAGGCTGAAATTAATAATACCATGTATATTTTATATTTTTTGAAAAGTGTGTCTCGAAGCACGTTATATGTACATTAAAATGTTCATATTTATAAGCATACCAGTGTCTTATTTATTGTATCAGTCGTTATTTATTGCGCTGATGAAATGTCGATGAAATAGGCTTATCATTAGTGTTGCAGAATAAAGAATTACAGATAATGTCCGGTTATTTGTACCACCGTTTGCCGTTAACTTGAGTATGTGTGAAATGTTAACACTCAATTAAAGCGTCGATATCCGGGCTTGATTGCTTGTTCTAAGCTACTCCTTAATTGGTGACAAGTTTAATTGGCAACAGATGCTCATTTACTTGATTTGTGTTTAATGCGCGTTAAATAGATGTATAATCAAATGTGTGAACGAGTAATGCTTTTAATTGATTTGAATGAATTGCTTTAAATACAGAACATAAAATGTATAACTTACGGTCAAATTGTACATATTTGTTATTAACTTAACAAATTAATAACGTAAACGCTGAAGTTAACATACTTCCGTGTAAAATCTAACAAGAAATACGCTTAAGAAAAGATATTCCGCATATATCCTGATTTTGAAATGAAGGTAGAATATTGAAGTTTCAAGGTTATTAAATTAAAAACAAAGGGTGGAGTATTATTGTGTTCTTTTTTGTCACTTTATACTAGTCGCATATACACCGCATGAAATGTGTGTTATGAATTGCACGTATATTAAACCACATAATAGTGTTCGTAGATACACACTTTACTACGTGAGATCACATCACAAGTGTCTTTACATGGTTTATTATGAGTTTATATGTTCTTCATCGAAACATATGGTATGTTGTTATTTGATACGTATTTTTCTTTCTACACATTCAATAAAATAAAACTGTTATATTCACGTCATGCGAAAATCGGTCTTATGGCATATGCACTCGCGCAGTCTGTTCGGGAGCTACGTAATAAAAAATTATCCGAACATGTTTTCCAACACGAAAAACGGTTAACCCATTAATGCCTAGCGTCTAGAAAAAAGGCCTTGGCAAACAGCGTAGACCTATAAGAGACGCCGCATGATGCGTCGTCTAATCAGGGTCTGCGCTGTTTGCTTAAAGGAATTTCTTACAAAGAAATTCTTTTAAGCAAACAGCACAGACCCTGATGAGACGCCGCAGAGGCCTTTTTTCTAGACGCTAGGCATCAATGGGTTAATTTCCAAAGTATTCTTTGAAAGCAGTTTTACTTTTATAAAAATATGGGTAATCGGGGATTCAATCCCGTACTAAGCCGGCGTTCGCGCAATACAGACAGGCAAGAGCAACATGAGAGCCCCAAAAAGCGAACAAAGCGGTTGATGAAACATGCGCGGAATGTCTATCTATGGCGCAGTTCCGACACGAAGTCAAGTCAAACGTGCTGATAAATAAAGCACCGGAAATACTTTTTTTCCAAAATAGAGGGTAACACTCTTGTTAATGTGTCGTTAAGTAAACTATCGAGAGAAAAAAAACAAGACTTTACTATATTTGGAACGCCCTCCCAAATTCCGTTTTTGTGTTAAATAATATTTCACCCCGATTAATTAGCAACGGCGCTTGTGGTTCGGACCAGGTGAAATATCTTATACCATGTTTCTTGACAAATTTAATATACCGTTTGACCCGCAAAATATATATAACCATAGACAAATTCGAGTTGATGTATTTTATAGTATCTCACGCACTATTTCTAGCGTAATTTAGGTTCTCTACTTCATTTATGTGTTTCTGCGCGGAGGATGTTTACCCATCTAGTTTTAGTTTCAATAATTGTACACATTAAAGCAATAAAAACAACGTTTAAATATACGTGTTATCTATTGAACAAATCAATAACATGAAAACAAAAGTAAATACAATTCCTTTTAAAATCTTAAAGTAGCACTATCATCTTGTTATATCCTTGTCATGTACAAAGCGGATGTAAAACATTTTTGCTTAAACATAGACAGATCCATTTCGACCCAAGCGCTCGATGTTCGCCGTCCTAGTTACTCTGTCATAAAACTGCAGGTAACTAGCCAGGTTTTCTTGGTTCACGTTTGATAAAAACTCAGTCATGGACTCGTTCACAGAGAGACCGGAAACAGCGCCATGATAAGTCGGCTCATTTATCGTTACGCGGTATCTCGGAAGTCTCGCGTGATAAGACTTGTTTCCATCTATTTGGACATCCTTTTCTGACGTAGACTGGGTCATGTATGGCCGACGCTTCCAGTCTTGACTGGCATACGATTTACATTGTATACTGCTGAGAATGTTCAAACCACTGTCCAACGACTCAGCATAATTGCAATCCAAAGGTTTCCACGCTTCTGGTCTGCACAGATCCCCTTCGGATCGACTCTTCTGTGCAAAACATCGACTTCCGGCTTTAAGGTTTACTCGCATTTTCAGCAACCTTCTCTGGGACGTGCGTTTTGGCGTGGAGCATTTCGGACCGGAAGAGGAATCTATGTTCTGACTCCAACAATTCCATACGCTCATTATCTTGTCTGCATTTGCTGTTAGTCGCCTTTCTTCTGTTGAATCCAGTGATGACGTTGACATATATCCGGATGTTTCGCTGTCACATTCGTTTTGACCGGAAGTGGCTACTGTAGACGAATTGGCAGAGTGCTGCATTATTGACATATCGGTCATACATAAGACACATCCCTCAGTGTTTGCGGTTGGTAACTCTGAACTGTACATCTGCAAACAAAAAAGTATAACTATTTTTAAATACATATCGTTGTAAAATACATTTACTTTTTATTTGACAGTTATTAGAAACATAAGGCTGACATTACTATTACCATGTATATTTTATATTATTAGAAAAGCGTGTCTCGAAGCACGTTATATGTACATTAAAATGTTCATATTTATAAGCTTACCATTCTATTATTTATTGTATCAGTCGTTATTTATTGCGCTGATGAAATGTCGATGACATAGGCTTATCTGTGTTGCAGAATAAAGAATTACAGATAATGTCCGGTTATTTGTACCACCGTTTGCCGTTAACTTGAGTATGTGTGAAATGCTAACACTCAATTAAAGCGTCGATATCCGGGCTTGGTTGCTTGTTCTAAGCTACTCCTTAATTGGTGACAAGTTTAATTGGCAACAGATGCTCATTTACTTGATTTGTGTTAAATGCGCGTTAAATAGCTGTATAATCAAATGTGTGAACGAGTAATGTTTTTTAATTGATTTGAATGAATTGCTTTAAATACAGAGCATAAAATGTATAACTTACGGTCAAATTGTACATATTTGTTATTAACTCAACAAATTAATAACGTAAACGCTGAACTTAATATACTTCCGTGTAAAATCTAACAAGAAATACGTTTAAGAAAAGATAGTCGGCATATATCCTGATTTTGAAATGAAGGTAGAATATTGAAGTTTCAAAGTTATTAAATTAAAAACAAAGGGTGGAGTATAATTGTGTTCTTTTTTGTCACTATATACTAGTCTCATATACACCGCATGAAATGTGTGTTATGAATTGCACGTATATTAAACCACATAATAGTGTTCGTAGATACACACTTTACTACGTGTGATCACATTACAAGTGTCTTTACATGGTTTATTATGAGTTTATATATTCTTCATCGAAACATATGGTATGTTGTTATTTGATTAAAATGCATTTTTCTTTCTGCACATTCAATCAAATAACACTGTTATTATCACGTCATGCGAAAATCGGTCTTATGGCATATGCTTTTGCGCAGTCTGTTCAGGAGCTATGCTTTCCGCTTCTAAAAAACACGCAAGGTTTTGTGGTATCTACAGATTATCATATTCAATATGCAAATCCTGACAAAAATGCGCGGAATCTTAGGCTGGACTGGGACTACGCTGACTGCATATTGCATTAAATACGAGCAGTAAATCAGATCAGCAGTAAACTCTCAGAATTGGAAATAAAGGTGTCAGACATCGACAAAAGGGTTGCAGACACGGAACACGCTGCCACGTTTATAACTGCACAATACGAGGATACATCCACAGCGCTGAAAGAGCCCACAAGGCGGATAAACACTCTCAATGATGTAAGTAACTCACTTGACACGAAGGTGAAAAACATTAAGCGATGAAAAATCCAAGACAGAGAACAAGCTCATAGAGCTCGAAATGAAAACCATGAAAGATAATCTGGGATTTTATGGCCTCCCGGAAGCATCGCCAGGTACGCGCGAGGACTGCAAGGCAACGGTGCTCAACGTGCTAAACAAACTCCTCGATATTCAGGAAGATATAATGATCGACAGCGCATACCGCCCAACGCAGCAAAGCCGCGGAGGGAGACCACGCCCGGTTATTGTCAAATTTCATTATAATCAACAAAGAGAGATGGTCAGGAAATTATCATTTAAGGCCGAAAAGCGACAAACCCTGAAGCAACAGAACATCGGCATTGGTGTGCAGCTACCGAAGGAAGTTCGAGAAGCCCGAAAGCCGCTGTATGACGTCATGCGCCAAGCAAAACACTCCGAAAAAGACGCGAGGTTCGTTGGGAAAGATCTACAGATAAATGGCCAGATCTACAAAGCTGGAAACCAGGAGCGATCGGCTAACCAATAGGAGGGTCAAGAGCAGTCCCTTAACATCGCTGCATGGAACGTGAATGGTCTTAAACGGAAGTTAGGGGACGAGGAGTTTATTAATTACATAAACTCGTATGATATTGTGTTCGTATGTGAAACCTGGATACGAAGTGACGCTTGCCTAAATTTAGATATCAATGGCTACACAAGTGAACATATCTTTGAACAAAAAGCAAAGTAGAAAAGGTTAGAAAGATGTAGTGGAGGTATTTCTCTTTACCATACAAACAATCTTAAAGATAAAACTCATATTGTTGAAAAAATTATAAATGGATTGCTCTGGATAAAAATAGATAAAAATGTTTTTTCTCACAACACAGATGTATATTTGTGCCATGTATATAGGTCACCAATTGTAGGAAAATGTTTTCGAGCAGAGACCGATGACTTCGATTTTTTTTAAATATTTAGAATCTCCTATTTTAAAGTAAAATAATTTAAGATATGTATTTATCACAGGCGACATGAACAGTAGAACATCTAATGAATGTGACTATATTTTGTTCGACAAATATCTAGATGAGAACCAGCCATTTGTTTGTAAACATAATAGTATTCAACGGCGTAGTAGTAAAGACCCCGTCACTGATGCGAATGGTAAACAATTGTTACAGTTATGTCATGCTACTGGATTTGTAATAGCCAATGGGCGCTTAGGTAACGATAAAACAGGAGAGTTCACTTTTTGTAACTCAAGGGGTGCAAGTGTAGTTGACCATCTTTTACTAAAATACGAAACGATTCACCTGATCGAAAACTTTGCAATTAATGAACACAATGAATTTTCAGACCATGCTTGTTTATCGTTTACTATTAAAGGCATTACAGCAAAAACATACCCTGAACCACCCACACACAAGTGGAACGAGCCATATATTGCGCTCGACATCGCCAAGGTTGATTGGTTCCGACAAGAATTATCCCTCAAATTAGAACATTTGCAACCGGTCATCTCAGCGGCGAGCAACGATGATATGTCAGATATTACGAACATATTCACACAAACAATTTCATCTGTAGCAATTTTCGTATTCGGTAAATATAAACAGATGCCTAAAACTAGATGTAACAAAACCCGCAAACTAACAAACCATGGTTTAACGAACAATGCACGCCGGGTATGCGAATACTTCGTTTACGGATGGCACTTCACTTACAGAGAACAACAAACGCCACGCGCGAGAGGTGAGTTCTTCAGCTTTTTTGTATTTATGTTCTGTTTATTTGGTTTTTAGACACAGAACATTGTTTGGGTGATTAATGGTATAGCACTTCGTATTGCGAAGAAAGAAATTCGCGGAAAAACGGTGAATATTTAAAAAAAAAAGATAAAATTTCATCGATAATCAGCATGAATTGAATGATCAGTACATATTTAAACAAAATAAACATACTTGGAAATAAATCAAGAACGTGCTTACTATTCGAAATAAAAGATCAATATATCCAGTAATGTTACAACATGTTACATTTTAGTTTACTAATGTATTTGAGAAAATTCAAATGTTTTAAGAGTCGCATGCACATTTTTCATCTGCACTTCGTTTACCGATCATCTAAAAAACAATGGCACTTCGTTTCCTGACATCTAGACACTTTTTTCCAGATATAACACACTCGTATTTTTTGAATCAAAAATGCAGAATTCGCTGTGGAATACTGTTAAAGTAAGCAGGCAATAAATAAAAATGTATGTACTTAGTACGCAAATAAAAAACGATTAACCGAAGCATGTTCTTATCCCTTTGAAATATGATTATGATTTGGTATAAATGTGAAAGATAAATGTTAAACAAATTGGATATGTCTAATGAGTAAAATCTATATGACCATATATTTTAAATTACGTTCTAAGCGGTTGATCTAAAGCATTTATCTTTATGTCCAAATGAAGGTACTAAGGCTATTTTCTTTTATATTAGATAGCATGTCATGAATAATCACTCTGCTTAAACTGCCTCTCAGAGATTAATATCAGCAGCGATGCAGGTTCGAAATTCTATTGGAACTTTTTGGCTCAATGCCAATAAACGAAAATAGCAATAAAAGAACGGGCGGGGTTGATTTAATCACACGATAGTGGTGTAAAAATTATGCATATCCGTCTTTTTTTTAATATAAACACAACACATGCTGCATATGAAGTTCTATCCAATATAGTACCCTAAACTTCGTTTGTGTGGGTATACTAAGTACTGACTCCATAATATGACATTTAAACATTTTATGTACGCATTCCTTTTTTTCCAGAATCAGTTGATTTTACGATTTAATTTTAACCGTGATTCTTAAAACTCAACCAATACAGTGATTTAGGGTCAGGTGAATCGCACTTCGAGCAAACGTTAGCGTTGCGTAAAGGGAAGTGCTCCCTATAAGCAGGGCTCAAAATACAGGGAGTTTTACCATTCTCTTTTTAATTTTGTTGCTACGCATAAGTATCGTCTTGATGATGCGATTCAAATAAGCACAACCGACATAGGATTTTATGAAGAACAAATGTGTATTTGCGTCATAAAGACCCCTTCACTACCGTTATCTAGAGCCCTGCTATAAGTAAAATTAAACACGATTGTGTTGATTCGCATTATCCGTACACATTTATTTAATAATAAATATTATCTTATTTGAAAATTGCAATTATAATAAACATAGTATAAATTAATAGTCATGTGATTTTTGAAAAATATATTTTAAAAATGTTTCGTATGAATAGCCATAATATAAATAAATGCATTTGAGGTAGAAGATAAAACTCAGTTATTAGAGTGCCCGCTTTGTTGAAAGTCTCCGTAATCTGAAGTGCCCTTTATCGGTAAACAAAGTGGCTGCAACTTTATGTATGCCACCTATTACAAAATGTACTATCTTTGTTTATATTTCATTGAATGCTATCAAAATTTCAGTATTTGAAGCACAGTGATTACTCTACATGCTGGAATAGCAAAAAATTTCTTGCAATAATTCCAAGTAGTTTTATTTTGTTAAAATGTTTACTGTTCATCCAGTTTATGCTGTTTTCCGATCAAATTTTCTATTTTTTTGGCAAAACTGTTCCATTCTTCCGTGAAATTGTGTATTCCCAATACAAAAGGATACACCATTTATCAACTCGACCATGTGTCTTGTCTTAAAAACTAATCTTTAGGATATAACTTTAAATAAAACAGAGGAACTTGCCTCTAGCGCGTGGCGTTTGTTGTTCTCTGTTAGTGAAGTGCCATCCGTAAACGAAGTATTCGCATACCCGGCGTGCAATGTGCCAAGGACAAAAATGACTTTAAAACAAAAATGAATAATGATAATCGTAACAGATCAGCGGAAAACAGGATCTCGTTTATCAAAGCAAGAACAAAATATAATAAAAGTAAGAAAAAAGCATTGTTTGCATACAGGTACAAAGAAGGACAGCGCTTGGATAAAATGGCATCAACACCAACATCATTGCACAAATGTGTTCCCAAAATACTATTAAATAGGTAAAAAGAATGGTCAAATTACAATTAAAAAAAAATCACCCCGAATCAATTTGGATTCCAAAAAGGAAAATAAATATCCGACTGTACGGTCAAGCTGTGTGTAAAATTTAATGCAGAGTTGTCTCCCTCCTTTAGTTATAACTCGGCGTAAAACAAGGAGACCCGAGCTCTCCTCTATTAGCAATGCTTTTTCTCAATGATTTGCTTGACAATATAACTTCAGACAGACCTGCAATTATAACCTTAGAAAATATTAGGCTATTTCTAATATTATACGCTGATGGCATGATATTGTTTGCCAAATCACTAGAATGTCTGCAACTTATGTTAAAAGAAGTCGAGAATTATTGTAACTTATGAGGCTTAAAAATAAATGTCTCCAAGACAAAGCAATGATATTCGAAAACGGAAGGTCACGTACTATTGGTCTATCTTTTTATAACACAAAGATAGATTTCGTTGATTCCTTTAAATATCTCGGCGCAGTTTTATTTAAGAACGGGAGTTTCTTCAGAACACTAAAAATACTTGCACAACACGCCTCGTTCTCGTTAAATAAACTGTTCCAAATATTTGAACAATTTGCATTGCCAGTATCCCAAAAAGTTAAATTATTCGACATATTAGTTGGACCTATACTACATTACTGCGCTGAAATATGCGGCTCAAATCCGGGAACTGACGTTGAATTTATACATACCAAATTTCTAAGATATATTTTAGCAGTAAAAAATCGACTACTACAGCAGCGCTCTACGGAGAATTTGGAAGAGTGCCATAATCAGTTCACCGTAAATATATTATGATAAAATATTGGAGAAAAATTATAACTTTGCCAGAAAGCAGTCCTGTAAAAAAGATATATTATCTACTTAAAACAGATGATTTAAATAACAAAACATACAAAAATAAAAATTGGGCTACATAAATTAAAACAATATTTAATGAACATAGTCTGAGTTCAATATGGATTTCTGAGAAAATCGATGACAACTGTTTAACTCTTGTAAGACAAAGGATATATGACCAGTATTTTCAAAAATGGTACTCTGACATAAATAATTCATCCAAACTAACAAATTACTCAAAATTTAAACATACATTTACCCGTGATAATACTAAGACGTAGTCGAAGAAAATTACCTTAAGCGATCACTTGCTAAATTGCGAACGTCATCACACCAGCTTGCTATAGAAACTGGGCGATATTCAAATACTCCGCAAAATGAACGGCTTTGCATTTTTTGCAATATGAACGCGGTAGAATCGGAATATAACTTTCTGTTAGTTTGCCCAAAATACAAGGATCTCAGAAAATAATTCTTCAAACCTTATTTTTGCCGATGGCCTACTGTAAATAAATTTATCGCACTTATAAATTCAGAATCAAAACTTGTACTGAATAATTTAGCAAAATTCATATTGTTTGCACATAAGACCAGAACATTGCAGAGTGATTTAAAAAATAAATACAATTGTTAACATCATTATATACACCATTGTTTGCATATGTACTGACTATGCTCTTGTTAATCATTGTTGGTACTTGTATGTCTTACCCACTGTATATTTGTTCTATATACTGTTTGCTATAAACATTGTATATGTTTTATGCAATAAAGAATATGGTATGGTATTAGACCAATTTTCACATGACGCGGGTCTTTAAAATCCCATTGCGTCTTGTAAATTGAGCATCAAAGCACGATATTTTGCGATAAAAATTGAAGTCACACTGTGTTATTTATAGCAAACTGGTAACTTTCGGTAGCCTATTCTCTCCCTACACTGATCAGTGTTCATCCTATACTACAAAGACGCGGTGATGCTGCCAATCTTCCAGGAGATTATGCTCAAATCAACCAATGAATAAATGAAGTGTATTCATTCGGGTCTTTTGGCTTTATGTAAAAGGTAATTAATTTAAGGCGGAAAGCTGACCAGTGTAAACAGCTACGCCGAAAAAGTATCACTGTCATCTTGATACATCCTTATCATGTACGAAGCAGACTATATACGTGGAAATAACAAACGTTAAATTGTTGTCATGTAAATGTTTAATAATGTCTAATAGTTTACGCATGTATTTAAATTAGCCATTATAATTGATAACAGCACAGTCAACTTTTTAATTCAAAATATGTTCTTAGTGTCGCATCACATTATCGTTCTAATCTAACAAGTCGTGTAGAAATCGATGATACACCTAATTACACCCAGATTGATGTTTTCTTTTAAGATCACATGATATCGAGTTATGTAATTAGCATGGAAATCATTCTCTTGATTTCAAAATTTCTTTGAGACATGGTTACAATGAATATTCTATAAGAATTGTTACTGCTTTATACCGCTATTGAAAACAAAACTGCCGTCATCTTCAAGTTGCTATTAATCTTCGCTTGTCAAATCAGATATTTACAGGATTATTAAGAAAATGTAAATGCAATGACACCGGATAGTCTGTGTTCGCTATAATTGCAAATAGCTAAGGTCAAGAGAGCATATGTACAGGTGTTTGCAAAACTCATTTACAAAATTTATTTGAGAATCACTGAGTATATCATTATTTTCATCCATTTCCGAACTCTTCTGTCTAGCAAAATTGAGAATATTTTAGAAAATACTAGTAAGAGTTATCCCCCTGTAGTTATTACCATCGTTCTTATCTCCTTTCTTAGACACAGGAACAATATCACATAAAGACTTAAAAAGTGCATAGACGATTTCTTAAAAGAATATTTTAGATTATTTGGTATAAAATGATTTCTTCGCAAGATACTCTTTGTATCGTACTTGTCGCGATTTAGAAGACGTATACAATGTAATATGTACATGTATTTGTCATTGTTACATAACTATACGCACGATATTTCTCGATAGAAGATTTTACGTTAGACCATCAGTATATAAATTCAAATCTTTAATGGGGTCTGTTAACGCATATGTTCTTAAAACATGTTGCAAACTATATGAACTACGCACGAGATATAGCACAATTTGTTACCGCGTAATACATCACTGCCCGTGTGTAGAATACGTAGTGTGTACATTGTATTCGAAATAATGTTTGCATTTTTTTCTGTTAAAACATTACCTGATCAAACTGACCAGAGATTTATTTATTGAATCGCATTATTTTCTAGCTTATCTACTCTGTACTGATCTCGAATAAATCGCTTTTCTTGTCTAGTCTAGTCTATATTCATCATTTTCCTGAGGGCAGATATATTTTCGTCAAATGAGAATCTTTAAATACCAAATTATTTTTCATATTGCATACTACACTACAATTTTTGCGACATGATATAGTAAATGTTAAATGGTTTAACAATGGGAACACAGATATAAGAATTGCTTTAGAATCCTGATGTATAAATTTATCCGATCTCTTAAAGGGGCCGTCCAACAGATTTTGGCATGTATTGAAGCTTGTCATTAAATGCTTTAAATGCTTTATATTGATAAATTTAAACATTTGAACTAAAAATCTCCAGTTAAAAAATAATAATACAATTTAAAAAAAGGAAAACAAGTAACCCTCAACAGGGCTCGAACCACTAACCCCTGGATTCCTGGATTCCTGAAGTAAAAAGTATGCCGCCTAGATCACTCGACCATCCACGCTCATGTTTAAAACTAATGCATTTTTATCTATATAAGCAATACTCGTAGTTTCCCAAAATATCGATTCGCGTCAAACGACGCTTTATCTGTTGGACGGCCCCTTTAATATTTCATGATAAATTCCCACTTTCAAAACTATGATTATTGATATGTAAATAGACATGAAAATAAGCTCATTAACATTTGAAACGCCTTGAAATATCAGACAATATGTTTTTTGAAAAAAAAAATATATACCGTTCGACCCCAAAAATGTATATAACAATAGACGAAATCGAGTTGATGTATTTTGTAAAAGCATACTCACTATTTCTAGCGTCATTTAGGTTCATCAAACCTGTTATGTCAGGTCTCTTCTTCACTTATGTGTCGCTGCACGAAGGATGCTTCCCGATCTAGTTTTAGTTTCAAAAAAAATAAGGAATATAAACAACATTTAAGTATGTGTATTATTTATTCAACAAATCAATAACATGAAAACAAAAGTAAATACAATTCGTTGTAAAATCTAAAAAAAGTAGCACTCTCATCTGATTATATCCTTGTCATGTACAAAGCGGATGTAAAACATTTCTGCTTAAACATAGACAGATCCATTTCGACCCAAGCGCTCGATGTTCGCCTTCCTAGTAACTCTGTCATAAAACTGCATGTAACTAGCCAGGTTTTCTTGGTTTACCTTATATAAAAACTCAGTCATAGTGAGGAACGGGAAATAGCGCCATGATACGTCGGGTCATTTTATCGCCACGCGGTATCTCGTAAGTTTAGCGTGATTAGACTTGTTTCCATCTATTCGGACATCCTTTTCTGACGTAGACTGGGTCATGTATGGCCGACGCTTCCAGTCCTAATTGGCATACGATTTACATTGTATACTGCTAAAGGTGTTCAAACCACTGTCCAACGACGCAGGAAAATTGAAATCCAAAGTTTTCCACGCATCTAATCTGCGCAGATCCCCTTCTGATCGACTCTTCTGTGCAAAACATCGACTTCCGGTTTTGAGGTTTACTCGCATTTTCAGCACTCTTCTCTGGGACGTGTGTTTTGGCGTGGAGCATTTCGAACCGAATGAAGTATCTATGTTCTGACTCCAACAATTCCATACGCTCATTATCTTGTCTGCATTTGCCGTTAGTCGCCTTTCTTCTCCTGTTGAATCCAGTGATGCCGTTGACATATATCCGGATGTGTCGCTGTCACATTCGTTGTGACCGGAAGTGGCTACTGTAGACGAATAGGCAGGGTGCTGCATTATTGACATATCGGTTGACATATCGGTCATACATAACACGCTTTCCTCAGTGTTTGCGGTTTGTAACTCTGAACTGTACATCTGCAAACTAAAAAGTATAACTAATTTTAAAAAACAATGTAAATATCGTTGTAAAATACATTTACTTTTTTTGACAGTTATTAGAAACATAAGGCTGAAATTAATAATACCATGTATATTTTATATCTTTTGAAAAGTGAGTCTTGAAGCACGTTATATTCAATTCAATTCAATTCAATGTTTTATTAGAGTCTCATTCGCAATACATATACAATTAAAATACATATAAAAGCACAGTTACATGTATGCGACCAATCATAATATGATTTATAAGAGACTATATAATTACATACATATATACATTAACAATTATTGACTAACAAATGAATTCCACATCGTTAAAACTTACTTCTATTAAAATAAGTTATTGTAGCTAAGACTATGTGGTTTTATTTACACTTGTCAATATTGTTCATACATTAAAATACCATTTGTTTTTGTTTTTTAAAACCTAGACTAGTCTATAAACTATTTTACAAATGTACAGCATAAAACTTAAGTATATACAATTCATTTTGAATATAGAATATTCCTTCTTTCTTTGAGAATACTAAAGCAGGATTTGGCTGATATATAAAGCAACCTCTCATCTGTAAATATGTTCATATTTATTATCTTACCATTCTCTTATTTATTGTATCAGTCGTTATTTATTGCGCTGATGGAATGTCGATGAAATAGGCTTATCAGTAGTGTTGCATAATGACGAATTACAGATAATGTCCGGTTATTTGTACCACCGTTTGCCGTGGACTTGAGTATGTGTGAAATGTTAACACTCAATTAAAGCGTCGATATCCGGGTTTGATTGCTTGTTCTAAGCTACTCCTTAATTGGTGACAAGTTTAATTGGCAACAGATGCTCATTTACTTGATTTGTGTTTAATGCGCGTTAAATAGCTGTATAATCAAATGTGTGAACGAGTAATGTAATGTTCTTCTTTTTATAATTGATTTGAATAAATTGCTTTGAATACAGAATATTAAAATGTATAAATTACAGTCAAATTAACTCAACAAATCAATAACGTAAACGCTGAAATAAATATACTTCCGTGTAAAATCTAACAAGAAGTACTTTTAAATAAAGATATTCGGCATATATCCTGATTTTGAAATGAAGGTAGAATATTGAAGTTTCAATGTTTTCCAATTAAAAACAAAGGGTGAAGTATTATTGTGTTCTTTTTTGTCACTTAATAGTCGCATAAAAATCGCATGAAATGTGTGTTATGAATTGCACGTACTGGTATATTAAACCACATCATAGTGTTCGTAGATACAAACTATACTACGTGAGATCACATCACAAGCGTCTTTACATGGTTTATTATTAATTTATTTCTTCTTCATCCAAACATATGGAGTGTTTATAATTGATTAAGACGCGTTTTTCTTTCCACACATTCAAATAACAATGTAATATTCACGTTATGCGAAAACTGGTCTTATACCATGTGCACTTGCGCAGTCTGGTCAGGGACTACGCTTTCCACTTTTAAATGCACGCAAGGTTTTGTGGTATCTACAGATTATCATATTCAATATGCACATCCCGACAAAACTGCGCGGATGCGCAGACTGGACTGTGGCTACGCTGACTGCATATTGCATTAGACCAATTTTCGCATGACGCGGGTCTTTAAAAATCTCAATTAGTCTTGTAAATTGAACATCAAACCACGATACTTTGCGATAGAAAATTGAAGTCACACTGTGTTATTTATAGGAAACTGGTAACTTTCGGTAGCCTATTCTTTCCTACACTGATCAGTGTTACATCCTATACCAAAGACGCGGTGATGCTGCCAATCGTCCAGTAGATTATGCTCAAGTCAACCAATGGAATAAATGAAGTGTATTCATTCGGGTCTGTTGGCTTTATGTAAAAGGTAACTTAAGGTGGAGAGCTGGTTTAAACAGCTTTGCCGAAAAAGTATCATTATCATCTTGATACATCCTTGTCATGTACAAAGCAGACTATATAAGTGGAAAAGAGATAACATACGTTAAATTGTCGTCATGTAAATCATGTTAATGTTTTGCATCACATAATCGTTCTTATCTAACAATTCGTGTAGAAATCGATGATTCACCTAATTACACCAAGACTGATGTTTTACTTTTAGATTACATTATATCAAGAAACAAACATTAGTTCTGAATATAATGTAAATAGCATGGAAATCGTTCTCTTGATTTCAAAATTTCGTTGAGACATGGTGTACAATGAATATTCCACATAATATTTTCTAAAGGAATTGTTACTGCTTTAAACCGCTATTGAACACAAAACCTCAGTCATCTTCAATTTTCAATTAATCTTCTCTTAACAAACCAGATTTTCACAGGATTATTATAAAAATGTAAATGTAATGTTTCCAGTTCAACAATGACACCGGATAGTCGTTGTTCGTTATATTTGCCTATAGCTCAGGTCAAGAGAGCATATTAACGGATGTTTGCGGAACGTATTTACAAAATCTATTTTAGGAAAAAATCATAGTTAGACTTCGATACAAGATTTGCATTGCGATTCAAGTAAATATAATCAGAGAAGCATTGCTTTATCAATATTAAATTGATTACATATTGATCCTATATTCGGGTTTCTTAATTTTGAAACATATGTCCAATACAAGTTTGATACACAAAAAGTTGGTGTTATTGTGGCTGTTTGGTTACTGAGGTTATCGAGCAATTTTTCTTAGAATAATGGTTTAACACATTTTTAAAATGCATGAACTCATAATTACAATACGGTGGCATAGAGGGACATTCAGTCCTAATTTTTAAATGTTTTTAAATTGCATTTAAAAAGAGGAGAGAAAGAAATTGCATTTAAAAAGAGGAGAGAAAGAGTAATCAATGTCGTTGGAACGACTTACTATGTCGAGGGAACGACATAGAGAAAAGAGGAGTGCACAACTAACAAGATTCTGTATGGTCGACCAATGAGATTTGAAGGTTTTCCCTCCAAATATTTAAATATTTAATTTATCTGTTCATTTGAATTATACAAGAGAAAAAAACATATTAAAGTCGAGAAAACAAAATATTAAGTCTAGAATACTAAATATAAAACATTAGAAAATAAAGTATAAAAGTCATGAAAAATAAGTTATTTACTGCACCGCTCTTTTATTTAGTTTTGCACTCATTTTTTTTTCAATCTCCTTCGCTCGACTTAGTAACTCGTTCCCATGAGAAAGTAAGGCATTCCCTCGAGTTAGCTAAAATTCTCTCTTTTTTTAATGCAACCCTCTTTTGTGTACTACACTGCTCTTTTTTAAATTGATCTCCTTTTTATTAAGTTTTGCACTCATCTTTATTCTTTCTCGTTCCCTCGACTTAGTATGTCGTCCCTACGACATAGCTTACTCGTTCTCTCCCCTTTGGTTTAATGCAACCCTAATTTATAAACTGCACTATCTTTATTTGCTCATTGCTCTCCTCTATTATTTAGTTTCACATTACCCTATTTTTCCGTCGACTTAGTAAGTCGTTCCCACGACATAGCTAACTCGTTCTCAAGAATAAATAAGTCGTTTCCTCGATTAAGTATGTCGTGGGAACGAGATAGAAAAAAAAGAGGAGTGCAATTTATTTTAAAAAAAAAGAGGAGTGAATGTCACCTCAATGCCACCGTATCTATACCACCGTATAACAGTACCTGATGTATCGAATATTCCTCAGATAAAGATTGCTTTTTTTCAGCAAACAGAGAATGGGCGTAATCAATCGTGAACGAAATAAAAGCAAGAAATATCCGAGACTATGGAAACGCGATAGATTAAATATAAGATAGACGCGATTAATACGTACGCAACAAAAGGAGATTTTTGTGGATTATTTAACATGCAGTGCATTCAAGTAAAAGGCATACAGATTCATAAAATATTTATTCCTAAAATTTTACGTAAGTTTATTTGTTTTTATACGAACATATAAGATAATACTTCATACACCAACCTCAAGTTTTTCTAAAGAGAATTTTTTCCATAGAGAAGGTTTAACCGAAAGACCTTGATTTAACTTACAATAAATATTGAAACAATGGCCTTTAAAGCGATAGCGCAATTTGCAGAGCAATTGAAATACACTTAACACGATATCACAGAGCTCTTTAACCGGGCTATCGCATATGCTTCATGTTCACCAAAATGTATGTGGCCCAATCCACCCGAGTCAACATTTAGACAGATATGTTTGAAGTGCCTGTATTCTCGTCGTAAAATCAATCAATACAGGGACAAGTTTCGATACTTTAAAGTCAGATTCGCTTCACGCGCTTATACAAAGTATTTTGAAATTGCATACCGATTGGGCTGTGTGTTTTTTATATCGTTCGCATTTTAACTCGAGAGTTTAAGTGCAATTAACGAATAATTATTGGAATTGATGGGATTTCGTTCTATTAAAGAGGACTGAAATAGCGATTGAAATCTTAATCGATGTAATCGGAATATCGCGCGGTGGATATGTATTAATGTTCGCTAATGGAGGTTATCGAATATCGGCAATGATTGATATCTGTCGTGGGAAGGAGTTCTGCATAAGACATTAAACCATGGAGCTACGGATATCTTGTTTCTGATCGGGATGCTGACGGATATAAATGACGTTAAATCTCTTGTAAGTATTTTTTTATATTTATTAAAATTAAACTATTTTAATGAAAGTTTTCTTCTGAAATAATATATCTAAATGATATGATTAATTTATATGATAAAGTGTTTGTCACTGCTTGGTGACGTTTTTTAGTTTATCAATTGACCTTTTTGTTGTTATGCTGCATTAACCCATTTATGCCTAGCGTCTAGAAAAAAGGCCTTGGCAAACAGCGTAGACCCAGATGAGACGCCGCATAATGTGGCGTCTCATCAGGGTCTGCGCTGTTTGCTTAAAGAAATTTCAAACAAATATTCTAAATTTAGAAATAAGTATACTAGAAATCCCTAATTTTGTAAATAAATAGATCCAATGCAGTAGGATGGGAGAGTCCACTAGGAATATATGGGTTAAGTCTATATACAGCACTGTTCAATGGCATATATTTGTTAAGAATACAACTATTGTCTATTTCCAAAATTCTGTTTAATTTGGTCGAGAAAGAGCAAGCATTATGTCTCGTTCGTAATTTGTGTCTCTGTTTGTGATTAAGATTAATGCTAGCTATATTTTATTTGAACACTCTAATGCAAATTTTGCTATTTGCAAATACCATATACAACTTGAACCTTTCAACATACAAGCAAACGAGTTTACAACAGAAAATATTGGTCATTTAAGTTATTATGACAGTAGGCCGACCTTTGGTATTGAATTCGATAGGAAAATTTATTTCATAATCTTAGCTTTCCATATGTGATAAGAGGATTTTCACATTTCCTTATCTATAGGCTTGGCATATAAATAAATTACTTAATTGTAAGTGTACTTATCTTAAAGCGTGTGTTTTTGTTTTATTTGCGAAATTAATTTTTGACATGACCACAATAATTTAAGGGTTTAATGTTTATATATTTTATGCAAAGATTATAATTAAAGAGCATATGGGGAATTTAAGAAACTTAATCGTGTGGTCAGTTATTAGAAAAATTGTGAGTGACAATATGATCGTCTATATTTGTTCTATGAACATTGTTTAAGAATAATAATAATATACGACCACAATACAGAAATTTACGCCAGTCATGTTCAAATGTATTTCTATTCTCGTGAGTAATTAAAAGAATTTTTGGCACCTCGTTGTGACAAAATGTAGACAATATCAACCGTCCGGCGACTACAATAGTGATCAATTTTGCGCTATGGCGGTTTTGGCAGCGAACCCAGTGGGCTGTTTGTAAGATACGTGATCAGGTTGAGGTAGATCATGAACGTGTGGGTATATATGACCCGCGATATGCGAACACTGGGCTTATTTCATATAGGTAAAGTGGCATCCCAGATTAGCATGTAAAGTCCGAACAGGCAATTCAAGGACGACACTTTCCGCCTACACTGGATTTCCGTTTAGACAAAAAATTCTTTAAAACTTAAAAAATAATTGAAGCTGAAAGTGTAGTCCCTGATAATCCTGCGCGGACTGCACATTATAAACTGGTGCGACTCTTTACGCACCTAGGTTAAGCCTCATTTTATCAGAGCGAGATTCGTGTTTTATGCATGGTGCACCTGTTCTTAATGTTACAAAGTATAGTCCTCTCGCCAACCGGTAGCAGCAAATGATCAATATAATTATATTAATTAACATGTTTAAAAGTGTTTTCTTAATTTGATAAATGACTAAACGGGTGGATGGCGTTATGTTTTCATCTTATTACGTTATGTGAATTATTTATCAAGCACGTACATTATGACGAATATAATTCAATCGGGCTACTAACAGTTCATGGCAAATGCTGCACATTTATGTGATAATATACTGACGCGTTTATGCCGGCTCACGTGTTCGCTAAATGTGTGCATCTTGTATTTCAGACGGTATTTGAGATCGACATTTTCAATAAACGTGGTAGGCTTTTTCCCATATAGTTTCATGATTTACATACGGCTCAGATAAGAAACCATTAAGAAGCTCCTGGTTAATTTATGCGCACCTCAAATCTTGTACTTTAAATGTATTACCGGTATGCGAAATTTGTAGACTAAAGTTTAATTTATTTCGCAAGAAGAGAGTACGATCTTAGTGAATTGACCTAGGTTAGTCCATCTGCAAATTTTAGTTTAATCTTATATTCCATCGATTGCATCGAAAGCTTAAGGCTAATTTAAAAGCTCTCCACTCCGTTTCCTATTTAGACGAAGGCAGTACAAGGTGTATTTTGAGGGGATTTAAAGAAACCCTCACAGTGGGGAGCGAATCCTTGACCTTCCGGTCGCTAGGCAGACACCATATCCACTTCCCCACGGCAACCTATATCTGCAAAGTTTGTTTGCAGTTAAAACAGTAAATAGCTTTTTTCATAGACACGAAATATGTGAAAAATTTGCGTGAGTCTCTTTACGCGCGGTAATATAAACAGGTCTCCAACAGGTGCTATAATATGTGCGAGTTAATGTGATTTTGATCATAATAATTACGTTTGTCCGCGTTTCTTCACCGGGTTGACAACTAGTGTGTGGGTGACTCGCTAATCAGATTTATTGATCAACTATAATATGCCCCTAAATTAATACGCGTATTCGTTATTGACCAGCTTGTCGCGATGCGAAACGGACAAGAGTGTTCATTAGCTCCCGACGAAGCAAATAAATCAAGTTGTTATGTCGGTGCATGTTTTATGGTAGGATTCTAATTTTTGTCTTTAATAGAAGTAAAGATGACATTCATGGCGCATTGAGGTATGAAATGTCCTTTGGTGGACCGTGTTTATCTCATGGCTTAATGCATCATGTAATATACATGTAATGATATAAATTATAAACAGATGGTTTTACTTAACGCAGTTATTATTATTATTATATACCTACATTACGTTTGATGTACGCATTTGTGTCAAGGAAAGGAACACAGTTAACTCGAATAATGATCTTGAGGACAGTGGGTTTGTAGAATTCAAACATTTCTGATCAACATACGCATATAACAAATGCCTCCACCAATGTTTATAGTGCTCCACAAGTAAAACCTCATACACTGCTCGTAATAATGACAGTTCTTTTTTTACCTAAAATCAAAAAGAACGTACTCCAAAGACGAATACTGCATTAAGAGTCCATAACCACAAATGAACAAACGACTTTACGTGCAAAATGCTCATAAACTAAATCCGAAACACCAAAACTGTTTCCAAAGTTTTTGTCAAATATTCAACACAAAGAAAAAACTATTTCCACATTACAGAATATAATTAATCAATAAACTTTGTATATACATGTGCATAATAACACCTCGTAGACAAAAATGTGCTTTCAAAATTTAATAAAAACAATTTTCAGTTTGTTTAATGCTGATTGACATACTTATTTGGAGCTGTTATGTATCGTTCGTTAAAAGTTTTGACATCACGTGAATGCATTTCATTAAATAAAAATGCCGAGTCCAAGTTTGACATTAAAATGACTGCTCTAAGATATAGCTCGTTGGATACTATGGTCTGTTGATGGGAGGTTAAAAGTACAACATTATGTTGAAAATACCTCGGTTGACGTAATAAACGGCAACGAATAACGCTTTCACCGAATCATCTATTATATCTTTTCAGATCACCTGAGGATTTCCTTGTTTGCATTAGAGACCGTCGGCCTTAGCGTCAAATTTGAAAGCAAACAAAGCGCCAAGTAGAACGTGCATAAAATACCTTCAGCGCCATAGTGCTTTATCCTCAGTACATTAAACATTGCCCTGATTGGATATTATGATGATATCTACTCGTTCTTGACAAGAGAATATTTGAAAACACAGAGATGGATAACGAAAGCGTGACGTCAGAGGCGTCAGAGACGTCAGAGAGTAGTACCGGCTCGGAAAGTGACGTCGAAGAAACTGACGATACCGCGTCGTGTCGCTCGCTGACGTTTAGCGTAAAATCTGGACGCTCGACGGCGACGGTAAAATCTAAGAAAACTAAGAAACGCGTGCGGTTTAAGCCGGGTGCGAGTTTGGTTCTCATTTACGAGATTCCAAACAGAGAAATGTTGGGGCTGAAGAGTGAATCGGAGGACTCGGACGGAAGCGGAGAAGAAAGCGATGATGAAGATGACGATGATGACGACGGTGATGAGGAGGATGATGATGAAGAGGATGAGGAAAATGACGAAGACGATGATGACAATGAGGATGAAGATGATGAAGAAAGTGACGACGAAGACGAGGGCGACGATGATGGAAAAGAAAATAAACAGAAGCTTAAAAAGCCGAAACCTTTTGCAAGACTTATTGCTGTTAAACAGTTGTATAACAAGAAACTACAAGAGTCCAGGGCGAACTCAAAAAAGGTGAGTGAAACCCCAAGAGTGGCTAGTGCTGAGAAGAAAACTCGTAAATCTGCAAAGCGAGAAACAAAAGAACGTATAAAGTCTTCCAAATCAGTGTCTCTGCCAATCATTAACGTAGACAATAAAAACAAAACAAATAAGAAAAAGAGTAGAGCTAGCAATAAGAGGAAGGACAATGATAAAACAAAGAAACTTAAAAAGGGCCGAACGAGACTCATAGAAATACGGGCCACAGTTCAGGGATGCAATAAATCGTCTTCTATTACCTCTGTCCCCAAAACGTTGTCAAAACAAGACTTAAAACCGTCTGTCATCGACGTTAATCACCTGTCGGGAACATCTAAACCCCTTACAAACCGCGCTAAACTACAACCCATTTCTGTTCGTTTTTCTAAATCTGACCTCCGTCCCACATCCGGTTCGGCGACGAGTGACTCGCCGACCCGGAGACATTCGGTTGCACACGTGGTATCGGCAAGCTATGAGTCGCTCACAAGTGTAATGCCTGACTCTTACATTACTATCAAGGCCGGGCAAAATTGTTTATTAGGACAAAACGGTTTTGTCGGACAGAACGGTCAAGTGGGACAAAACGGTCTGATTGGTCAGAATGGTCATGCGTTACGGAATGGTCTTTTGGGACAAAACGGTCTTATTGAGGAAGAGTCAATCAAGCGTCTAGATCCAGACCTAATGAGCTCGTCTTCAAAACGGAACTACGCATGGCAGATTGCAAATGGCGCTATTTCTAGTCAATCACTTCGCACCCCAAGTATTCTACCATTCTGGGACAGTCTACAGAATTCGGAAAATAACACCATTAAGTTACCAACATGATGCTACATTATATATATATATGTATCGTTCACATTTCGTTACTATTTAATTGTAATCATACTTTGTTATACATTTATTCCGTCCAATAAGTGACTGTAACCTTAGATAGATAGATTTATTTCGGCATAGGACTGTAACCTTAAAGTTCTAAAAAACATGTTTTGTTTTAGAATTAAAATAATGATCAGAACAAAATATGTTAGACATAAGGAATACTTTTCCATCTTAGCAAGTAGATCTATTTGTTTTGACCGGATGATTTTTCCAAGTAAAATAAACAGGCTTTGTTCATTTCATTTTCATTTGCATTCCGAATTCGAGGCAAAACTGAATGGTCATAAACCACACCTGTCGTTACGCAACGTTTCACCAAGTGACTTGTAACTATGTGTGTTAAGTGTACGTTGAACAGTAGTAATTATATTTCAATTGCGCTTTAGCAATTAAAATGTTTGCTTTTATAGGTATAATTATCAAAATTAGTAATATTTTAACTTGCGGATTTATTTCATGATTTTTATCTCTATTTCAACCGTGTATATTATTAAATATATTCAATCAGCGAAATAGACGCTGATTAAAATTTATCAATTGTATTATTGTTGTTATTAATTATCTATTTATCATTAATTATTGTTAATCGCTCTAAGTTATTTTTGACAATTCTTATACTTTAAAATCACTGGTATTCCTCAATTATTGAGAAAAAAGTAATATATAATAGACTAACAGTATCATGAGATGGTAGCCAATGCATATGAAAGAATGTCCTAAATTACGTAGGAACAATTGTCAAAAAAAAATGTAGGAGCGACTGTCTCGTGTTGTCAAAATAATTTAGACGCGACTGTACGGGTTGTCAAAATGATGTAGGAGCGATTTTCCGGATTGTTAAAATCATGTAGGAGCGGCTGTCCGGCTTGTCAAAACAACGTAGGAGCGAACGTCCGCCTTGTCAAAATTAGAGATTGTCCGTGAGAGCGATTGTCCGGGATTCATATTTCAAACAAGCCTCATGCTCGACCACCCCGAGCACATCCACAAAATCGATCCGATTTGACGGACTGATTCTTACAAAAAGAATAATATAGTATAACATAAGTTTGTATGTAATTACATGTTTATTTTTGCTATAAACCTTTCTGTATTTGCATGTTTATGAACAAGTTGCATTACACTTAACGTTAAGTATTGATAAGTTTATCTTTCTGTGACTTTATAATGGAAACAGTTCCTAAGGACCGGTTAATTTATCCTCAATATAAATTCGTCATCACATTTTGGGGATATATGGCCCATTCATGACTGTCTTCTACAGATCAAAATAAAATTTTATATCTGCACGTTGATATACAAAAGGTGAATAGAGACACATGCTCGTGCATTTTAATCCTCGCAATAAATTGATAAAATGAAATCTTATCGTGTTCTGTTTGAACATGTGTCTAATGCAGATTAATTCAGCGAAACGTGAATAAATTATACGATTTATTGCAAACAATGTGGATAAATCCTATAGTAGGTCATTTATACAGAGCTATTCTAGTTTTGATTCAACTAATTAAATATCAACACGTGTATGCTTATTTTGTTCGCGCTAGAAAAGATTAATCCTCATTTCAGCCTCGTTCTGGGAAAACTGGTCTTAATGCATGTGCGTTAAGTGTCATCCCAGAGTAGCCTGTGCAGTCTGCACAGCCTAATCTGGGACGACACTTTATGTCTATGCATTAAGCATCAAGAACGAGGCTCTTATTTTCTTGAAGTGTATATGAATGTATCAGGTATTCAGTTTTTTTTTGGGAATCCATTACACAGTTTTCAGTTTTTACTGTTTCACTAACAACTTAAGTTTAGATAGAATAATTATACCAAAGTCATCCGTGTATTTAAATTTATTTTCGGATTAAACGGGAGTATACAACCTCTTAAATGAAGATCTCTGGAAGAAAAATCTATTAACAAATTTTCAAAAGCACATTAAAATTTACAAGCGGGCTATTCAATAAGGCTTAACCTTTTGATACCAGTTTTAAATGCTGTCATATTTAAACATAAATAGCTATATTTTCACATATAAGCGACGATGAGATTATTAAATCGAGAGTAAATCAAATATTGACTTCTTTTAAACATAACTTTTTTTAGAAGGCATACATCAAAACGATGCCCTTAACTGTATTCATGTGTTAGACGGTGTGTATATTTCATGCCAATGAATTAAAATTTATGACAAAGATATTTATTTTTAAAATATTTGTAAAATGGAATTAAAGTGTAAACATATAAAGGTAAAGTAACAGAACCGAGCGAAACTAAATAATTACATTATCTACTATTTTACATACTTATATTTGTCAACATAAACACCTAGAAAACTGAAAAGTTGTTTACGTTGATTAATGATTATGTACTAAGTTGATCATGCGAACAAAACAGCAATCACATCTATCCCTCTCAACAAATATATATATATATGTACTTTCATTCTTGAGTCAGTACGTCCTATTGACACAAAGGTAAAACGTTATCAATTAAATGCATTGTGCTATACACGAACCTTATATTTGCATTCTACAATCCCACTTCAAAATATATCGATGGTAATGTTTAACTGTGTACTTCTTTACAGTTTTTTCAAACGGGATCGATTTTTGTACTTTTAAAGTACGTATAAGTGTTTGAACGTTATGCAAGAGCGTTGTCGCGAGCTTGTGTTTAAATCAAATAACAAATTATAATGAGCGCGCAGGGACTTTTCATACAGGTATTTATTTCATAAACAGGTAGACCTAAAAAAAAATCATTCAATCTCTGAGTAATAGCATTTTGGCAAACGATGAACATCGGCATTAAACAAGGGAAGGAACATAAACAAATAATGCCCTCAATGGCAGTCTCATCACCAACCCAACCCCAGGAGACCATACCTCATCCCAAACCCCGCCCCTTACTGGAGAATATCTCATGAACAATCCTCCCCTGAAATGTCTATTATCATCCCCACTCCCAAACCCCACCGGACGTATATCTCATACCTACCAACTTACAGCGGAGCCTTTCTTATCACCTCCCCATTCTCTCGAGCCTCTGTCGGATCACCTCCGCATCCCGTAAGGGAGCTTATCTCATCACCCACGGGAGAGTTTATCTGATAACCATCACAAGGGAGCTTATCTCATCATCCCCGGGAAAGTTTATCTGATAACCATCACTAGGGAGCTCATCTCATCACCTCACCAGATGAATAATAATAGGTGCTGACTCGTGGGGAATGACTACCCGGTACACACATGCACGTGATTCCATTGTTTAAAGCAAGTCACGTCGTTATTTGTTGCCTGCAATGCTTGTATGTATATTTTCGTACAAGCCATCGACAGTGTCCGAAATGTGGTTCAGGTCTTTTGTCGTCATAGGTTAGCCGTGACGAAGTGGAGAATTCAGTCCAAAGAACATAACTGTGTGCAAGTTTATCATGTTCAAATAGCACTCTCTTTTTTCAATGAAAGCAAATATAAGACGACATACAAATATTGTCTATTCGTTGTTTAGTTTTCTACAAAATAACCAGACTAGACTCTATTAACTATTGCAAAACGTGACGTGTGCAATATTTGACAGTGCCCTTGATTAAATGATCGAAAATATAATTTATTGTATATGATAGCGATGCAATATTGGCTAACAGATGTATACGCAAACAACAGGCTCTTTGATTTGAAACTTGCTAGTAGCCGATAGTTTTATGAACAACAAAGCCATGGCTGACTAAAACGTAAAGTATAATTGGATGTCTGTTTGTATCAAATCCAAGCCATGGTCCTGAATAAGCATGTTAGTAATTGCTTCAGTTACGAACAAGCTACCAGTTTATTGTTAATCTGGCAACACAATGTTCGTGGCCAATATTCAAACACGTTTGTCACAAAATACATACTTCTCAAGAATGTCTAAACTGACATATAGGATTCAGAATGTATTGTGACGAATCAGTCACAGATTTCAAGAACTATTAACAGTTCAATTACGAATCCTTAAATATATATCAGTTCGTGTCGATTCTTCAGATTTGTGGCGGGTATATGCATCTGACTTTTTTAATTATGAAATGCATATTTTTGGATTTATGGCCGTCAGTCTATAAACTAAGATGTGTCTTAAGAGTACATGTATACCCATATGTCGTATACGGAAGAAACCAAGACATGCTATACCTTATGGTATATCTTCCTTCTTACAATCGCTATAAAGACTTAACGAGTAAGTCTGTTTGTCGCATTATTGTGCTCGGGAATATTGTTCAAATTTACCACTTAGGCGCAATTGCTCGCGTTAATACGGCGGCGTGATTATGAACCTGGCTCTGGGGAAACCGGGCTGATCAGGGACGACACCGGGCTGATCAGGGACGACACCGGGCTGATCAGGGACGACATCCGGGCTGATCAGGGACGACATCTTCCGTTTTAATGATATTTTTCGCTCAAAGCAAGCCTCTTCTTTGCGAAAATCCCGTTAAGTCGGAAAGTGTCATTCTTTATTAGCCTGTGCGGACTACACATGCATTAAGCCTAGTTTTCCTAAAGCGAGGCTCAATTAACTGACATTCTTCTTTAATTCAGAAATCATCATGAGTTGCTGAACTGCGGTCCACAACTCAACCAGCCGGTCCACAACTCAACCAGCCGGTCCACAACTCAACCAGCCGGTCCACAACTCAACCAGCCGGTCCACAACTCAACCAGCCGGTCCACAACTCAACCAGCGCATATAATTTGTTTATTATGTTATAATCTTTGTATTTCTGTTACCTTCATGTAACCGTGTTTAACAATAATCCTTGTGGCCAACATTGGCCATGCATTATGTATGCCAAGTTTTCAAAAGTCAATCCAATACAAATCACAAAATAAAATTACCCTGTATAATTAACGCTTAGCAGACGTTATTGCTTTTCAAACCATCGTTATAACTGAAAATTACTTTTAATACTTGGGTAAACCAAAGTTAGAGTAACTCCGATGTCTAAGGTAAATATTTGCGTTTTTCCTCCATTCACGTGTGCAAACGTTAATCATAAAGTGAGAACATTTTCATGTCTTCAAATGAAAACTTTAAATTCAATGTATGTACATTAGTAGTCGAAAAGGCAATTTATTTTTGAGTGGAATGACTATAATTCATGTCAACAAGGTGTACCTGTTTCTAATTGTATAGGAAACAAGATTTAAAAACGAGCAGGTAATTATATAATTACGTAATACATAATCGCATGAACCTTTCGAATTGTAAAGGTGACATTTAACTCTTAAATGGACAAACGCGTCCTAGTTTATTTCAGGGTTTGTAACCTACATCGAAAGCGAAAATTTTAAATCAAAACAATACGAGAAGATATCACTAAATATTTTTTTAAACGAAGTCTTTTTAATTCCGCCACACACAGTACAAGTAAGTTTGTAGTTGACGCATTCTTTCATTAGTGAACACACGTCAGTTCAAACATAACAAAAAATCGGAGTTCAAATTTTGTAGAAATTATGTAAAGTCCATCCGGGTATTTTGAAGGTATTTTGAAGTTATGGGGATGAACAAAATATGAGTAGTTCATGGTTGGGCCATAATTTGTGACATTAACCTTTGATGGATAATAATAATTATTATTATAATTATTATTATTATTATTATTATTATTATTATTATTATTATTATTATTATTATTATTATTATTATTATTTATATTATAGTAGAAGCAGTAATAATAATGATAATAGTTTAACTACTTTCATGCATTCATACGTTCAACGATGACGCGGAAACAACTCACAGCTGCATGTATGTAAGCATTGGCGTTATATCGTGAACTTGCACGGACACCAAGAAATGTATGTAGTGGGCGCGACCCATCAGCCGTGTCAATTTACATACCCACACGAGCATTCTTATTAACCCATTAATGTCTAGCAGACTCTCCCATCCTTCTAAGTTGGATCAATTTATTTCCAAAATTAGGGATGTCTAGTATATTTATTTCTATATTTAGAATATTTCTTACAGAAATTTCTTTAAGCAAACAGCGCAGACCCAGATGAGATTCGGCGTCTCATCTAGGTCTACGCTGTTTGCAATGTCCTTTTTTCAGGGCGCTAGGCATGAATGGGTTAACTCCGAAAAACATGTATCTTCATATATCGGACTTGTTGCGACCCGTGCATACGCGATACGCGGTTTGACACCGATTCACCAACCATTAACAATGACAACAAATGCTGCAAATTTTCATTCATATTTGATTTAGACGAGATCAGATGAAGATTAAAAAACGTCTTTTTTTTCTAACAACAAACCCCATAGACATTTACATCAGTTGGTAAAACCCACTGAAGCGGAATGATGAACATGGCTTTCAAAGGGGTGTCCTTTTGAATGCATTCAAACGATAAGAAACGCTTCGTGAGAGATTACAAAGAGATCGCTTGTAAATTCAATCAATTTAATGAAAGAATATTAACACTACAGCAAGTTATTCACGCAATGTTTTCAAAACACATTGACACATTCTCATAATCCTGCAGAATTTCTAACCACATGACCGTTTTGAACTGAAAGCCACAGACCGATATGAATGACATGACATATAGCAGTCCCGTGACCAGTTTGAATGACAAGACGGGGGCAGTTTTGATAGAGCACGTGTTTCTCGCATCTCAATTCACAGAGCCTCTATCTGGGAAAACCTGACATAAAACACGTGCGTAAATTGTCATCCCAGAATAGTCTATGCAGTCCTCACTGGCTAATAAGGGACGGAACTTTCCGCTTACCGGTATATGGACTTTCTTTTCGTTTAAATTAAGTTTCCTGTAAACAAAAGTCAAGGCGGCTAGTTTTGCACACGAGGGACGCCACCTTACGCACATGAGTACGGCCCTGTTTTCAAACAGACCGGCTGATCGATTTGGAAGACGTTACAGTAGTACAGTTAATAAGAGGCATAATCTAAGTTTATCAGCTGTCTGGTGATTTAAACGGGCCTTTTCTCAGATTTTGGCATGTATTGAAGTTTGTCATTAAATGCTTTTATCGATAAATGTAAACATTGGATATAAAAAGCTCCAGTAAAAAATCAAGAATAAAGTTAAAAAAAGAAAAAAGGTACCCTCAGCAGGGCTCGAACCACTGACCCCTGAAGTCCTGGAGTAAAATGTCTACCACTTAGACCACTCGGCCATCCTACCGGATACAATGTTAGATGTATTTGATAATTTATATAAGCAATCCTCGTAGTTTCACAAAATACAACGACAGCAATAGAACTCTCCATATTATTAATTCGTTTCGCGTTGCAACGCTTTATAATTTTCGGGTGTTTAAATCATCAAAAGATGCATGTAAAACAATGGCTATTTCAGAGCATGTTAACTGTTCAGTATTACTGTTTTCTCACAAATATCTTAACAAAGAAAATTTGCGAATCTGAAACATTTTTTTTTTTCATTTTTGTCATTTTACTCAAACGTGAAAAGGCCCCTTTAATTAATATCGCTTTAGCACAATTTAAAGTAACAAATGTTTAGGTACAGCTCCGCCGCTCTTTTTAGCCAAAATCTTGTATTCCGATACACGTGTTATCAATAAGCTGTATTCTTCTCTATTGATTGAATGTGCTATTCTTGTCACTTAATAAAAACGTATTGAGTAATATAACTTTCCGTCGCTTGATAAGCACACACTTTCTAGGGACCGCCTACTTGTATTTGTGTACCGGTAATCCTCGAGATACATTTGAGATCACGTTTGATAAAATATGGTCGATTCAGGAATGAGTGTTATTGAACCAAATACAGCTTTATATCCGCGCTTTGATATACGAAATGTAAATTGAATTAAATACTCGTGTCGCAATAAAGTGATACGATGAAATGTCATCGTTTTCTGTTTGCACCTGTGGCAAGTGCATATTCAGCGAAACAGGAGTCCGTTATATAATTTATTGTGAGTCTCGCTGTTAGAAAAACATGGATTCATATAAGTGCGGAAAGTGTTGACTCAGATTTGCCGGTGCCGTCCACAGAGGCTAAAACGGGGCGAAACTTTCCGCTTTTATTGAATATATCGTTTAAAGATAGTCTCTTCTTAAAGAAAATTCAGTCTAGATAAAAATGTCGTCCCAGATAAGCTTGTGCAGACTGCTCTGGCTTATCTGGGACAACACTTTATGCACATGTATTAAGGCCATGTTTTCCAGAAAGAGGTCAATCACATGTAACGGAAAACAGGAAGTTGTTGCTTTATCGTATTGCAAGCATTATAATCTGTTATTGTGAAAACAGTATTCTCATAAAGAAATGAGACTTTTCAGATATCAGCCCAACCTAGGTTTAATAAAATAATTAGTATTCTATTATGGGAAGATCAGTTTCAATAATCGCATTGAAATTCTAACAAAACATGTTTATCTGCATATTTTTCGGCATAAATTAAACAAAAATGTGTCATGTACAATGGGTGATTTGTGTACTTGGTCTTCCAACAAAACCATCAGCAGTGAAGTAATTACATAATGATTTCTTTCATGGCGAAGCTTCAGCTACAGAACAGCAAGGCCGCTGAATAAAGAAATATCAAAGCTTATTTGGGGAATGTATTGACACAGCGGTTTAACGTTATAAATTAAGTATGGTGTGTTGTTAAAAGGATTTACGATCGACAATCCCCAACTGAAAACATTTCAAACGCCATGTTTTAATTGAGTAGTATTTCACAGTTGTCTTCAATGAGGATCGGTTCTTACATTTCCAGCAAACAGTACGTTCATATAGTGTGCTGGATAGCAAGTACATAGACGTAAACTAGAACTTAAATCTAGTAACAAATGTGAGGACTTTTGTGACCTTTTAAAGATGATAATTTCCAAACAAGGTATCGCGAAAACTGCATCTCACACGAGTCAAATGAATGAGACCAGAATAAAGCATTTGACTTTAAATGGGTGGGGATAGATACCGATAACTCATTTTCCGAGACCGTCGATTTATCACTATTTGACATCGGCGTTGTCAGCAATTTGTGTCAAGCCTGTTTTGTCACAGGCTAGCCGCTGACGCAGTGGAGAAATTAAACCAAAGTACACAGCTGCGTTCATGTATACCATGTTCAAATAGTACTCTCTTATTCAATGAAAGCAACTATAAGACGACATAAATATTGACTTAGGTTTAACTACATTTCCACTTAACAAGCAAACATTAAATATTAAATTGCAAAACAAGGGATGTGAAGTGTCAAAGCTCAAATGACGGACGAACATTTCTTGATTTCTTACTTGTACAGCATCGAACAGCAATATTGCAAACTCATGCATATGCAAAAAATAGTGCGCGTGGAAGAAGGTCGCATGTGTTCATATCATAGGAAACGATTCGCGCAAGTTTTAACTTTTTACGTTGAAAATTGCAGGGTAATTTCTCAAAATGTGCATCTGTAGACAGACGGACGGGTGGTGTCTTTATATACAAGTTGCTGTTGTTACGTTTAGAAGTTTTCCCGAAAAACATTTCAAAGTGAACCAGAAATAACTTTGCTGTAGTATATGGACATTAGCTGTTTATAGTGGCTGTAGATGTTGCCCCATAGTAATGAGCCCCTCTCTGGGGAAAGTGGTATTTTATGGAACTTTTAAATTAAAGAAGTTCAAATGAAAACCTTGTCTGGCGGAAAGTGGCGTCCCTGATTAGCCTGTGCGACCTGCGTGGCTACTCTGGGATGACACTTTTCGCACATTCTTTAAGTCCCGTTTTCTCTTTTTTTCTCAAACCATATCTTTTTCATCATTATACACATACACAGACAATTATGAAATTGTATTGACTTTCTTTACGTATTCTAAATTATACCAGCCTTCAATTCCTAAAATGCGAGTTCTCGAATCACGAATTAAGAAAACGAATGCTTGCCAATCTATTTTGAATCATTATTTCACGTTGCTAAAGAACAGCAGCAAGAATTGATTACCGACATTAAGAAATCATTCAACAACTGCAAGAAATGACTACCAACATTAAGTAACCAGCCAATGCCTGCAAGAACTGACTACCAACATTAAGTAATCAGCCAACAACTGCAAGAACTGACTACCAACATAAAGTAATCATTCAACAACTGCAGGAACTGACTTCCAACATAAAGTAATCATTCAACATCTGCAGGAACTGACTACCAACATAAAGTAATCATTCAACAACTGCAGGAACTAACTAGCAACATAAAGTAATCATTCAACAACTGCAGGAACTGGCTACCAACATAAAGTAATCATTCAACAACTGCAGGAACTGACTACCAACATAAAGTAATCATTCAACAACTGCAGGAACTAACTACCAACATAAAGTAATCATTCAACAACTGCAGGAACTGGCTACCAACATAAAGTAATCATTCAACAACTGCAGGAACTCACTACCAACATAACGTAATCATTCAACAACTGCAGGAACTGACTACCAACATAAAGTAATCATTCAACAACTGCAGGAACTGACTACCAACATAAAGTAATCATTTAACAACTGCAGGAGCTGACTACCAACATAAAGTAATCATTCAACAACTGCAGGAGCTGACTACCAACATAAAGTAATCATTCAACAACTGCAGGAGCTGACTACCAACATAAAGTAATCATTCAACAACTGCAGGAACTGACTACCAACATAAAGTAATCATTCAACAACTGCAGGAACTGACAACCAACATAAAGTAATCATTCAACAACTGCAGGAGCTGACTACCAACATATAGTAATCATTCAACAACTGCTAATCATTCAACAACTGCAGGAACTGACTACCAACATAAAGTAATAATTCAACAACTGCAGGAGCTGACTACCAACATAAAGTAATCATTCAGCAACTGCAGGAGCTGACTACCAACATAAAGTTATCATTCAACAACTGCAGGAACTGACTACCAACATAAAGTAATCATTCAACAACTGCAGGAATTGACTACCAACATAAAGTAATCATTCAACAACTGCAGGAACTGACTACCAACATAAAGTAATCATTCAACAACTGCAGGAACTGACTACCAACATAAAGTAATCATTCAACAACTACAGGAACTGACTGCCAACATAAAGTAATCATTCAACAACTGCAGGAACTGACTACCAACATAAAGTTTTAATTCAACAACTGCAGGAACTGACTACCAACATAAAGTAATCATTCAACAACTGCAGGAACTGACTACCAACATAAAGTAATCATTCAACAACTGCTAATCATTCAACAACTGCAGGAACTGACTACCAACATAAAGTAATCATTCAACAACTGCAGGAACTGACTACCAACATAAAGTAATCATTCAACAACTGCAGGAACTGACTACCAACATTAAGTAATCATTCAACAACTGCTAATCATTCAACAACTGCAGGAACTGACTACCAACATAATCATTCAACAACTTGAAGAACTGACTGCAAACATGAAGACATCAGTCCACAACTGCAGGAACTGACTACCACCATAAAGTAATCAGTTATGATCTTCAAGAACGAGAAACATTTCGATGACGAGTCCTCAAATCATAATACATGTATATAAATTCAAAATATTATGCCGACACTTTGGATTGATTGCGTGTTTGGAATATGGGTATTAATGGAGTTTCTCTTAAAAAGTGTTCAATTTTGTCGTACAAACGTATCCTCCGATATCGTTAAGTAACCGCATTTACGCATTTGAATACGTTAATGGAGCGACGTAAATATGCAGTGCTACAAACCCATTGAACATCATTATATAAAAAAAACTAGACCATCCATGATTACTTGACTGCGACCTGTAACTTACTCAGTGGGAGTCTTTTTCCCTATAGGTTGTATTTCTGAAAGTAATCTGTTTGTCAGTTAATGTCATAGTACAGTATAGAATGAGTGTTCATCCCAAAATAGGATATACAAAATATATACGACTTTTGAATAGTTAATAAAATTTCACTATAATGAAATCATATAATCTCATTAAATAATGTACTTGACGCCTAGCATAATTTATGCTAACGAGGCCATTACTTTTCAAACCATCATTAAAACGCTTTTAGCTGCAAATTACTGATATTGGAGGTTTATGTCAACACAAGTCCATGTTACTTCGCTGTCTAAAGTAAATATCGTAGATTTTTCTCCATTCAAGTTCACAAATGTAATATTTTAAAGTTAACACCTGTATGTATATTTGAATAAGTGATACAATTATTTATAATTGAAAACATGTTCAGTAGTCCTCAGTCGGCAATTTCTTTAGACAGGAGACAAAATTAAACATGTGAAAAGTGCGCACCCGTTTCTAAAGATATAATCAGTGGAGTGAACAATAAGCACGTATTAGCATAATTACACTTTACATAACAACACGTTTTAAACCAACTCAAAGGTTGACATGACCCCATCGGGAATCAACTCTTCATCGAGTGGGCAACCTTTGTACGTGACACATGAAGTCGGGTTTATTATGCGACACATGTAGTCGGGTTTATTATACAATGAGGTAAGATAAATACCCAGTTATTCGTTTTAATACGTTAAACTTAAACGATGAAAAGTCGAAAAACATAAATGTCACCGCAAACATTGAAATACTTGGCCCCGCATGAACACACACAGACGGGCACGGATTGCGATCATTGAAATTATTTCAAAAAGTAAAACTTGCTTCTCGCGAGCTGAAAAGAGAAGGGGATCGCTTATAGTTTAATCAATTGAATGTAAATTATTAACACACCACCATGTATCGTAACAAGTATGTACATGTATAACGATTCTTAATTATTCAAAGGGTTTTACCGCAAAGATCGTTTTGGGCCGGTGGCCACATACAGACATTGAACTGTGACATGAACAGTTTGTTTTAACTGGTACATTGTGTAAAGCACGTATGTTTCGCTGTTAAATGTACTTTTACACACGTATGTTTCGCTGTTAAATGTACTCAAGCTTGCTTAGACCACGTTCCGATTATACGATGCTGCATTAGAAAGATCATACTATGCCTCTAGACCACGCCAATCCCCGCCCGAGATGTCGTTCCATGCTCTGACATACAATGTCTGCCATCACAAGAAAATCCTTCCACATCTGGATTTTTTTTTAATATCTCGACTTTACTCGCTACGATATTCCTTAGCGGGATCACACAATTACAGCTAAGAAACGAACATGTTCTGAGAATGAACAACATAGCAAATTTCTAATAATATTGAAAACTAAAATACCGTCGTGGCGACACGACTTAAAAGGTAACGGAAATAATGAACACTTTGAAGTGATTTATGGACATCTATGAGGAAGTTTTACATGTAAAAAGCTACGATGGATTAATCTATGTAATTTTTATCACAGATATTTTTAATTACGACATTTTTTTTTTAATTTAACATGATTATGCAATCCATAATTATGAATTACTTTTTACCCCCCGCCAAAGGTGGAAGGAAATAGAATTGGCGCTGTCCGTCTTTCGCAAATCTTTTAGGGCTTTATCTAAAAAACTCAGAATATCTTAGACATCAACATGAAATTTCATGGGTGTATAGATATAAATGAGGAGAGGTGCCCGAACAAGAATTATAACCATACACTTTCTTTATTAAGAGTTATTGCCATTTTCTTTATTTGATGTAACTTGTCAGGGCTCAATCTCAGATACCATGCAAGACTTCAGTATGACACTTTCATGGTTGTATTGAGACTAATGAGGAGAAGTGTCATGCTTAAGAACCATTACTCTTCACTTTCTTAAAAAAGAAAAATTGCCCTTTGTTTTGTTTTTTTGTATGATGGAACTTTTGAGGACTATCTCTTAGAAAGGATACAACATTTTAACATGAAACTTCATGGATGTGTAGATATCAAAAGTGCCATGCACAAGAACCATAACCCTACACTTTCTTAACTAAGACTTCTTGCCCTTTGTTTTTTTGTATGATGTAACTTTTCAAGGCTTTCGCTTTATTTCAGCTACGCTACAAGATTTCAACATGAAACTTAATGGGTGTACAGAAATCAATGAGAAGAATTGCAATGCATAAAAACTATAACCATAAACTTAATCATTTTTTATCATAATAATAATAATAATAATAATAATAACTTTATTTCATGAAGAATTCACATTAAGAAATAATTTCTTTTTTACAATGTGGTCTTCAGTAACAAAACATATTGAAACATGAATACGAACATACAAGAGAAAAAAGAAAATTAACTATACAGTAAAATGTTTTATCCCACTTTTACAGCGAATGCGGTTGATTAAAGCCCCGTTTATTAAATATCATCTATAATCAACAGCAAGGCTTTAATCAATGGCACGAAATGACGTCATCAACTGCCGAACCGGGACTACTTTTTCTCACGCACCTCGTCACCTGTATTTGCCAAGTGCATCAATAATAAAAACAATCTCAAATGTTTGTCAATCTTAATGACCTTAAAACAAAGGAAAGTAGCAAAAACGAGTTTTTTGTCATTTATTGTCATTAAAACCTAGTATTAGGTAAATTTAACACTATGCAAATAGGTTCTGTTGTTGTTGCTCCCCTTTGAAGAAGTCAGTTCGAGTTGCTCCCCTTTGACCGTAGAAAACAATCGTCTGGACCAAGAAATCCTGTGTTCATTTACAAGCTGTACTCGGATATGCGTCCATCTGATTTTTCTTCAAAGCATCTTTTCTACCTGGCAATACGCACAAATGCCACTGCATCCCGATGATTCTTGCGTCAACAATTGGGTGTCAACAAGTTAGGTCAGATGCTGAAGGCCATGGCAAAAGACGCCGGCTTTCTCAAGCACAAGAGAATAACGAACCACTCAGTTCGCAAATTACTGGTCCAAAAACTTCGAAATGCAAACATTTCACCCACTGAAACCATGGCCATAACAGGGCACAACTAGAAATGGCGCGGCAGAGGCCGACGCGTATCCCCACGCCGAATGTTTGACCTAGGTGTGCCCCAGGGTTGGTAATGGGGCCATGCATAGCTGAGATTGACCGTATTGTCATAAGAGAAGTTCATAATCAATTAGAAGTGAATTGGTGTAGAAATGAAGAAGTTATAGTAAAAGGCAATTTTGGGTGGGTGTGACATATGTGGGCAGGGCGCCCCAGGGTTGGTAATTGTGCCATGCATAGTTGAGATTGACCGTATTGTCATAAGAGAGGTTCAGTATCAATTTGAAGTGAATCGGTGTAGAAATGAAGAAATTATAGTAAAAGGCAATTTTGGGTGGGTGTGGTCTATGTGGGCGGGGCGCCCCAGGGTTGGTAATGGGGCCATGCATAGTTGAGATTGACTGTATTGTCATAAGAGAAGTTCAATATCAATTTGAAGTGAATCGGTGTAGAAATGAAGAAATTATAGTAAAGGCAATTTTGGGTGGGTGTGGTCTATGTGGGCGGGGCCCCAGGGTTGGTTATGGGGCCATGCATAGTTGAGATTGACCCTAATGTCATAAGAGAAGTTCAGTATCAATTTGAAGTGAATCCGTGTAGAAATGAAAAAATTATAGTAAATGGAATTTTTTGGTGGGTGTGGCCTATGTGGGCGGGCGCCCCAGGGTTGGGATTGGGGCCATGCATAGTTGAGATTGACCCTAATGTCATAACAAAAGTTCAGTATCAATTTGAAGTGAATCCGTGTAGAAATGAAAAAATTATAGTAAATGGAAATTTTTGGTGGGTGTGGCCTATGTGGGCGGGGCGCCCCAGGGTTGGGAATGGGGCCATGCATGGTTGAGATTGACCGTATTGTCATAGGTGAGGTCCAGTATCAATTTGAAGTGAATCGGTGTAGAAATAAAGAAGTAAATGTAAAATAACCTAAAAAAATGAGTGATAATTTCTGACGCGGCCCCACCCCAACCCCTATAACTTTTGACCCAGGGGTCAGATCAAAATTCCAAATAGTGCAGGGTCGCACATATGCTCATAGCTACCATGTGTGTAAATTTCAAGGTTCTAGTGCTTTTAGTGTAGGAGGAGATAGTGGCCAGGACGGACGGACAGACAGACGGACGGACAGACGGACGGACGGACGGCGGAGATCACCACAATATCCCCACCTTTTTTTCAAAAAGCGTGGGGATAAAAATGTCCAGTCCATAACCAATTATTCCAACATATCTGTTGAACAGCAGCAAAAGTGATCATTCTTGCTCAGTCCAGTAAATGTTACAATCTAACAGATTCCTCTTGTTCACCTTCATGCACCGAAACTATGGCCGAAATGCAGCCTAGACAACCACTGTCTACCGTCGAACAAGTTGATCTTGATGTTCGCCCCACCCAGTCACTTCACCAGCAAATGTCTTTCTCTAGTTCGAACAACTTTGCCTCACAATTCTTTGGTGCCACTTTCAACATTCAAAATGTTAATGTATATAATTAGCTTAAATCCAAGTAATCTTTGCTATTTCGTCACGAAATAACCACATATTATAACAAAGAAGCAAATATTGTGCACCTCGTGATCGACTCGATAGTTTGATATCGAAAGTGAATTGTGTGTGGTGTTAGGCTACGTTGTAAACAAATGTAGTTCCTTGTATATAACAACTTAATGTCATATTGATATCATAAAACTTAAAGATTTGCAATTCAAAATGATTAAAATTGTAATTAATAACGCTCGACACTTTGTTACAGAACGATATTCTGATTAAAAAAAATGATTATTTGATCAGCGGTTATTTTTGGAACGCGGAGTAATACACTGACCTTGGTTACACTACAGTCATTATCAAAGTACGACAAACACTCATGAAAACTTATTTTGTTTAAATAAAAAAAGTTTACTGAATAAAAAGTGGGATAAATAGAATAATAGGTTAGTGTTGATTATAGATCAGGTTTATCATGCTTGGCACGAAAACGAAAAAGCACTCGCCAAGGCTCGTGCTTTTTGGTTTCTAAGCCTCGCATGATAAACCTGATCTATAATCAACACTAACCTATTATTCTCTATATAATAACTTCCTTATCAATTCCGACGACGAAGATGACGACGACGATGATAATGATGACGATGATGATTGTGTAATACAAAATATGCAAAATCTGATACAAAAATCAATCTGTCAAAAATCAATCTATCAAAATAAATCACATCAGACACATCACAACAAAGTATTTGTAAACATAGAAAAATAAAAAAAAAATGAGCATATATGTGTCAATAATTTGTTTGTAGGTATTTTTTAAAATTTATTTTGAATGTAGTATTCGAAGACACATGTCGGATGCTTATTGGAATTGAATTCCATATGGTTCGTGACCGAAACGAAAACGCTCGTTTTCCATAAATTGTTTTAAATGGAATAGATGATATATCAGTGTGTGTGATGGATCTAAGAGCGTACACATTGTTATTTGAGATATGAATAACATTATTGAAATAAGAGGGCATTGCGCCTATAACAAACTTATGAACAATAGATCCAATAAGGAAAGTACATCTGTTATTGAATGCCAACCAACCAAGTTCTATGAATAAGGGAGCTGAAGGAGTTGAATATGGTTTATTCAGTATTATTTTAGCAGCTCGTTTTTGTATCGAATGTTTTTTACGTAAGTGTGACTGTGTTGCTGAACACCATAATGCGCAACAATAATCCATAGTCGTTAATATATATGAGTTGTAAAATAGTTTTTTTTTCATAGTTAATAAAACAGTTTATTCGTTTTAATGAGGCCAGTTTAAAGTTAAGTTTACGACTTACACTGTTTATGTGAGATTGCCATGTAAGATGCTCATCAATCGTAACTCCTAGTAAATTAAATTCTTTGGTTTGTTCAAGGATAATGCCATTTATATTAAGTCTAAGATTGTCAGTAGAG